>NC_056728.1:1294159717-1294222217 GCF_019279795.1 Protopterus annectens | reverse complement strand
TACTGCCAAACATAAATATCTCAAACTACTTACCATTAACACCCAAAGTTTGAGAAATAAAATATCCCACTACCAGACTTGGCTAAACCATACTCTACCAGATATAGTAGCAGTCTCTGAGACATGGCTAAAACCCCACATTCCTGACTCTGAAATCCTACCCCCTGGGTTTCAAGCACTCAGACATGACCCCCAAAATAAGAAAGGAGGAGGAGCAGCTTTAATTTACTCTAGTCTACTCTCCATCACTCCCTACCCAAACCCCATTCCTCAGTTCAATAACACTGAACTAGTCATAGGAATACTCAAAATGAATGACCATAAAAATATTTGTATTATGGCCCTCTACATCCCCCCTGGAAACAACAGCAATACACTTGAAGAAATACTTCTATGGGCCACAACCAATATTACACTTGAGACATACATTTTAGGGAGTGTGAACATTTACTGGAACAAAATCAAGTCCAAAACTCCCTCCATATCTATCAGTCTATTTAACTTCACCCAACTTATAGGTGACATCACCAGATCCAATAAAAACAATCCCCCCAGGGTCCACTCTTGACTGGATGCTTGCCTCCCACCCAAATAAAATCTCACACTCAGGCACCGTACCAAACTCCATAAGTGACCACTTGCCAGCCCAACCCCTTCCACTCCTCACCGACACCAATACATCCATATTTGAAACCTTTCTAACTTTAACCCCACAAATTTTTCCAACTCCCTCAAACACACAAACTGGGACAGCCTAAAGACTCCTCCCCTAGATAATGCCGTAGACTTCTTTAACTCAAACTTCTTAAATACCCTAAACTCCCAAGCCCCACCTAGAACAAAAGTATAAAACCCAACTCTGCCCCTTGGCTAACTAAAAAGACTAAAACACTCATGCAACAAAAAGACAAGACCTGGAAACTTTGACACCACAATAAAGACCCTGACACCTTTCTGAAATATAAGCAACTCTGCAACCTAGCCAAAAAAACAGATTATAAAAGATAAAACATCCTACTATACCAAACTCCAGGCTAATGACTTCAAAAACCCTAAACAATTTTGGAACTCCATCAACTCTCTTCTAAACCCAGGGACCAAACAAAACCCTTGCCCTGACACCAGCAAAACTGACATAGAAATAGCCACTCTATTCAACTCCTTCTTTACCAAACAACGACCCCTCCACCACCCTTAAAACCTCCTCCCTAGCCTCTACCAAACCTTCCATCCTAAGTAATCCTCCTACATTTCAACTTAAACCCATATCCACCACATACATAAAATAATTTCTGTCCAAACTCAAGCCATTTTCTAATGCCCTTGACAATATTCCCTCACTATTCCTAAAACTAGCAGCTGATGGTATTACAATCCCTATCAGCATTCTCATTAATAGATCAATACAGGAATCCTATGTTCCCAAACTATGGCGCTCTGCCTTTATCCTACCCCTCCGCAAAGGAGGCAAAAATAACATCTCAATCTTCTGACCTATAGCCATTCTCTCCCCAATCTCAAAAATTCTTGAAAAATGCATTCACCACCTGCTCATGCCTTTTCTCACCAATAATCATCTGTTCACCCCTACACAACACGGTTTCCACCCCAGCCACAGTACTGCTTTTCTCTCTTACCTAAACCACGCCTGAGACTCTGGAGAAATTGTATCTACAGTCCTCCTCGATCTCTCCAAAGCATTTGACACAGTCTCCCATTCCCACCTCCTTAAACACCTCTCTAACCTTAATCTCTCTCAAAATACCCTAACCTGGTTCAGTAGCTATCTCACTGACAGATCTCAGGCTGTCAAGTAGCAAACTGGCACCTCAGCCTTCCTTCCCACCCCAACAGGGGTTCCCCAAGGATTCATAATTGGTCCAATGCTCTTTAATATATTCATTAATGATTTCCATGCAGCCATCCCAAACACTAAGATAGTACAATACACAGACGACTCAACCCTAGTCTGCTCCACTTCTAACCTCCCAGAGCTCCAAACAAAAACTCAAATAGCCTTTACAACTACAGAGAACTGGATGCTCCAAAATCACCTCTCCCTAAATGCCAACAAATCTAAGATACTACTTTTCTCTCCCTCTAAAATCCTCACAATCAACAAAAACTCTTTCAAAATATTCAGCCATGCCAACTCCTCCATAGACGTTGTTTCATCTGCTAAACTTCTTGGGGTTACTATTGATGAACACCTAAAATTTGAAACTCATATTCAGCTAAATATTAAGAAAACACATCAGAAACTTGGTATGTTGTACAGAAACTCCCACTTTCTCTCTCCTTCTACAAGACAAACACTCACTACTACATACTTACTGCCATCACTTTTATACGGTGCTCCTCTTCTGACTAACTTCTCCTCCTCTATCACCTCCAGACTAGAAATCTGTTACAACAAAATCTCAAAGTTTGCCACTGAATCCAAATACACTTCCCACCACTGTATATCTCTCCACCAGCTTCATTGGCTAAAACTTCCCAACTTCCTTAACTACCTCCAACTCACTTAAACCCTATAGTTGCCCAGCCCTAACTAACATCCTACCATCATACACCCCTCACAGAACCCTAAGATCTGCCCACCAAAATCTGTTTTCTGTATACAAACCAAACCATCCCGCCAGTCATCTTCTCCTATCATTTTCCCTAGCAAAAAAATGGAATTCCCTCCATCCCACTCTAAGAACATCAGAAAACCTTGAACACTTCAAAACTCAGCTCCATTCCACCTCACCCAAAATTGGAATTGCAGTTGCACTCAACTCACCTAGCCCATTATGCCATTCATACAATTTAATCTATCCCATACTGATTACCTAAAATAATAGCCTCACTCTAAATATAATATTACTTAACATTCTATATCTTAAATGTATATACTTTAAATAGCTTACTAACTATCCTCTTTCTCCTTTCTAGGGATGATTCTCTCTATTGGCAATTCTTAAACTTTGATGCTATTTAACTAAATCATCCTCAATTCTTATCCTGAATGGTGATGTATAGACTTCTTATCCTGAATGGTGATGTATACACCCCACCTTCTCTAGTTCTTAACTGTCTGTCTTAAATCTTTACTTTATAAATAATGTACTTTCCACCTACATTCACCCCTATATGTAAAATTGTGTTTACAAATGTCAGTCTATAACTGCGTTCAAATGAATAACTACTTTCAAATGAACAATTGTTATTTTTATAACCTTACTCTCAACATCTACTTCCTCAGTGCAACTAATCATCTGTTTCAACTTGTCCCAATCCTAGTACAAATGTATGTACGCAATACATGTTCCACTTTTTCTGATGTTCCACTTTTTTCGATTGTACCCTAATAAGTTTTACTATGTAATACAACTTTTTGCTTATTGTTACTGTGTATTATGGATATGTAATAATATTTTATTGCTTATTGTATTATGGATATGTAATAATACTTTATTGCTTATTGTTACTGTGTTTATGGAGCTTTTCTCCCCGGGCCTCCACTGAAAACAGGCTCCTTGAGCCTAGTGGAACTCCCCAGTCATCAAACTGGAAATAAATAAATAAATCATGTTACTATAAATATGGATGTTGCTGAACCAATTCATGTGTGGCTACATAGTTTACAACTATTGCCTTTGTTCTAGCTTCATTAATTTTGTATCTCCAAAAGACTTGAATCTGTCTGAATATGTCCCACAACACTGAAATGTCCTTTTCTGGTTTTATCAGATATAAAATAATATAATCTGCAAATAAAGCCAGCTTTTCTTGACTACAGTACCAATTATATCCTTGAATTTCTAAGTCCCTTATTTTCTTTGCTAGTGGTTCTAAATATAATGCAAATAACAAAGAGGAAAGAGGACAACACTGCCTGGTTCCTCTGCTCAAATAAAAATGATCAGAGATGACCCTACCCACTTTAATTTTTGCCTCCTATCCCTCATATAGCCTCCTAAAAATGTCTATTTTTATCAGGGAATGCAAATGCCTCCATTACCGTGTTCATAAAGTCCCAGCTTACTCTGTCAAATGCTTTCTCTGCATCAAGACCCATTAACAACAATGGTATTTTTCTTACATTATGCTTCCCTCTGGATCATCAGTGTTCTGTTAATGTTGTCAAATGTTTGCCTCCACTCCACAAAACCACACTGATCCACATCTATTGATTTTGGCATCAACTTTGCCATTCTTTTAGCCATTATAGACATAGTCTGTTTATAATCATGGTTTCAAATTGAAATGGGTGTATATGAAGCTGGATCTGATCGATCTTTACCATCTTTAGGTATGACAGCCACCACCGCTTTCTTCTGGGATGTCTGTTCTTCTCCTCTTAAAATACTGTTAAACAAAACCTTCCAGATCTTTATCAGTATTTTCCCTCCTAGCTTCTAAACTTCCACAGGAATACCATCTATTCCTGGGGACTTTCCTGTAGATTGGTTATACATCACCATGTTCATCTCATCTCCTCTTATCCTGATTGTTAGTAATTGAGCCTTATCTGCCTCTAATCTTGGAATATTTAATTCTTCCATAAACATTTCCATTTTATCTTTCCTTGATTTCCATATTTTCATAAAATTTCTAAAATATTTCTAGTAACTCTACAGGGTCTCTTATTATCTTCCTTGTTTTAGGCTTCCTAAGCTTGGCAACAATTCTTTCTACTTTCTGTTGCCTGAGTCATTGTGCTAAAAGGTTTTCTGCTCTGGAGTTATTATCAAAAAACAGTTGCTTAACAGCAGTCTTTTTAAACACATGCATATTTTTGTGATAACCCCTTATTTTCTGTTTAGCATTCTGCAATTGCTCTTTTTCTTATTCTATGAGATTTCCCCTATTATGTAAAACTTTAACCATTGTCAGTCCCTCAACATAATTACCATATCTCACTATATTTTATTTTTACCCTATTTTTAAGCTCCACTTTAATTTTATCCCATTCCCTAGCTATATTTTCAGAAGAAATTTCTATCTTCTTCAATAAATTCCAAATATTTTCCACTACCCATTCTTTAAATTTCTCTCTTTTCAACAGATATTTGGGAAAGTGCTAGTGTCCCATTTTTATTTCATTACCCTGCATTTTTATTTTAGTTATTATTGGTGCATGATCCAAAATAGTTATTAGATGCATATCAAAACTTTCAATTAAATGCATATGTTCCTGTGAAAAATAAATTCTATCTAGCCTAACCCAGTTTTTGTTATCTTGGGGAATAATTTGTAAGTTCACTCTGAAATCCTACTACTGAATTCATAGCTTCCATGCCAAATATTTTCATAAATTTCTTCAAAAATCTACCCTGTTTTGTTATAGTTTCCCATCTGGCCCATCAGATACATCCTCACCACTGCAAATCAAATTCTAGTCCCCACCTATAAGTAATATTCCCTGTTGAAAGCTGTTTATTTCTCTCAGAATTTTCTTAAACTCCATTATAGCAGTTTTAGGTGGAATATAAATACATACCAGTGTAATCCTCCTCCCTTGCCAGTAGTCCCTTAGTACTACAAATCTACCATTATTATCTTTTTTGTCCTTTTCTATCACTATAGGAGCTCCTCTTGCAATTAATGTAAGTACTCCACTTTTCCTTTGACCCAGATATTCCGCCGAAAAACCATCCTGGAAACCTTTCTTTATCAAATTCACATGCTCAGTTTTTTTCCAATGTGTCTTCTGTAGCACAACTATTTGCACTCTACATTTTTAATGTAGTTCACTACTTTTTCTTTATTGTATATATCTGTGAGACCATTTACATTTAAAGATAACATAAAAAGTATCGTCATTGTGTGAAGAAGTTATTATTCTCACCTGTTGTGAGCAATGGCTTTTTTAAATGTCTAGTTCCATCTTTTGTTTACATGCATACACTAACGTTTGGCAAGTTGATCTTTTATGCAGTTGTTTCTTGTCATACCCACTTGGACCTATGTAACATCTCAAAAAATGTCTTGTTTTAGTGAAAACTCTCAAAAAAAAAAGCAGACACACCACTAGAACACCCTAAAACCTATTAATTTAATACTAAAATGCAAAACTATGTCCATCTTTAAATATTGAATTTTAACCCTCCTAATAGGAACAATTGTCCCACACTGACAGCCATACTCACATACTTGGATTAATCTATAAGGAAGATTATCCATGCTAAGATGCATAATCATATTATTTCTTGCATGAAACACAGGAGGGAAGAATGATATTAGCTGGGGACTTAAATTTACCAGAAACAGACTAGAATAATATTGATTCAACGTTAGTAAGGAAATTATTCACAATGTATATTCAGGAAGAACAATTGCTTCAGAGTGCAAAAAAAAAAAAAAACTACCAGGGGATGGAACATACTAGACATTGTTAACGCTCCTAAAGAAATCTAAACCAATGCACAGAAGGTTAATTACAGATTATATGGAAGCCAAACAGTCACAATGTAAAACTAACATGACTGAGGTGTTCAGTGGAAAAACTGCAGATGGAATCTGGAAAGTTTTGAAAGAGAAATTGTTTGAGTGCAAAAAAATCTAAAAATGTTTAACATCAGGATCTAGGCATATATTTCCCTAAGAACATAATATCTGATTAAGGTGAGAGACAAAAATATAAGAAATAGAAGAGAGGTTAGACTATAACATTGAAAACTAAAATAAACAAGCTAAACAAACAGACTAAACATAGTGTGAGATAAGATCAAGAAAAATTTGAAGAAAATTTATATAAAAATATTGAGCATAATAGGAAAAATTTTTATAGATACATAAGATGTGGAAGGAGTAAAGACACACATATTGATAAGCTGTGTGCAGATTCTAAAATGTATTCTCAGACACAACAGATTATAGATATATTTACAAAATCTTATGTAAAACAGTTTGGCTCCACAAAAGGGGTAATACTTTGTCCTAGTGACATCCAGGTAACCTCAGACACTGGAGTCAAATTAGATTATGTTGAAATAGAACTGAGCAAACTGGATCCAAACAAAGCACAGGGAGGAGATGGAATTAATAACAATGACCTGAGAATACTTCAGCAAGAACTTATGGTACCATTATATTTATTATTCACTAGGTCTTATATATATGGGGAGATTCCTCAAGATTGGAGACATCTGCTTATTAAACCTGTCTTCAAGGGAAAGGGGTGTAGGAAAAACTCAGAGTCATATAGACCCTTAAGTCTACTTTTATCTTGTAGAAAAATAATGGAGACGGTAATATTGGATAAGTTATTGTCAGGACTGGATAGGTTGCGACTTGAAACCATATATCAGCATGCATATGTTGAAAACAGATCTATTACCACCTGGAACATGATGTTCTATAAAAATATAATAACAGCTATGAATGAAAAATTGTGCTGAGATGTAATTTATATAGATTTAACTTCAGCATTTGACAGGGTAATACACAAAACACTGATCAATAAATTAATACAACTATGTATTAATGTACTCTTGATAAGTGGATAGCTGGATGACTTACAAATAGGACATGGCAAGTATCATGCAGCAACATGGCAGGTGAAATCCTTGGTTACAGTCAGGGTGTCCACAGGGATCTATCCTAGGTCCTTACTTGTTTAGATTGTATCTTTCAGACCTAACTTTTTCATCTGAGGTGTTCTACAGTCTATATGCAGACAACCTGAAATTGGATAAACTGATTACATATGTTACAGATGGGACATGTCTGCAAAAGAACTTGACTAAATTGACCATTTGGGCACAGGAGAATAATATGCTGATAAATACATCAAAAACTAAGCATATGAGATTTGGGAGACATAAATTGAAAGGTGAATATTTAATATAGCACACAGTAATTGAAACTGTAGAGTCATTTAAGGACCTGGGTATATGGGTAGATTCAGCTATGAGATTTTTTAAACATATCAACCAATTGGTTACTGATAGTTATAGAACTACAGGTTGTATAAAAAGATTTATAAAGTCTAGGAAATCAAAACTAATGAAATCATTGTTTGTTAGTTACATTAGACCCAAACTTGAGTATGGAATAACAATATGGATACCCTATAAGAAAACAAGCATGAATAAACTGGAAAGAGTACAGTGGAAATATAGCAAGGACATCCATGGATATGAAAATTTAAGTTATTATGAAAGACTAAAATATTTGAACTTGTACAGTGTCTATTACAGATATCTAAGAGGAGATCTTATTCGAGTATATAGGGCATTTAGAGACAACTACCTCTGGGAATGTTTGGGGTTATCAAAAAGTACCAGAGAATCATCAGACAACCTATGTAGGAGATTCTATAGGAATGAGAAGTGCACTAATTGGTTCTCTGACAGAGAAGCTGATGCAAGGAACAGACTACCAAATTACATTAAAGCAAGTACTAGTTTAGATATTTTTAAGAACAGCCTGAACACTTAGTATGGGAACAAGTGTTTTGGTATATTAGCAATCTAGAAGGGCATTAATGCCCGTTCTTGAACTATTTGCTTGTATGTATGTATGTAAGAAGCATGGTACAGCCTGTGCTTCTACTAAGTGCTGTATGTTTTTATCTTATCTTTATTTATCTCCCAGATTGGAAAAAAAAACTTGAATGCTTTCAGAAAATTTTATTTCTTTCCCAGATTGGAAAAAAAAAACACTTGAATGCTTTCACAAAACAATATCTCTTAACCATTGAAAAAAAGCCATTTGAAGAAATAAATATTCTATTAGTATTACCCCCATCAGATTGTCTCCATGAGGACATGAGAACCAGATACACAGTTGCCTTTACAAGCACTCATTTATTTTGTGGAGGAGAACCTTTTATTATAATTAGTGGTCTTTTTTATTTATTTTTTTTCCCTTAAAACTTGTTACAAGATCAAGTTTGCCGATGACTGTAAGTTAGGTGGCGTCATTGACTCCCCAAACAATGTTAACATACTACAAGAGGGTCTCATAGCAACTAACAACTGGTGCCAAAGTCATGGCCTCAAACTAAATGCAAAAAAATGTTTCATCATTCCATTCGGCACAAACATGACCCCTACTGATTACCAGATCGACAGCAACCCCCTAAGCACACAATCTGTGGTGAAAGTCTTGGGCACTCAGGTTGATAACAACCTCACATTTGACTAGCATGTAGTGGCAGTGGTCAGAAAAGCCTTTTACTTGGTTTGCCTCATAAGTAAAGGGATTGCATCCAGAAAAAAGGAGGTTATTACCTCTCTATACTCCTCCCTCATTAGACCAATAATTGAGTATAACACCCTGTTTGAGATGTACCTCTCCAAACATTTACACCAACTGGAAAGGCCACTGAAATATTTCACAAAGAGAATCCATGGCCTTCAACACCTGTCCTATGCAGACAAGCTCAAATCACTATCACTCTACTCGGTATTGTACAGATTGCTCAGGGGTGATCTGTGTCTCGCCTACAAGGCAAGCTCGGACCCTGACCTACTAGAGATGCCCCATATCCATAAGTCTAACTCCTCACGCACTACCCACTCAAAAAGCATGAACCTAATGTGTGACATTAACAAAACCTGCTGGAGAGACAGGTTTGTCTCCCAGAGGCTGCCCCATCTCTGGAATAGACTTCCCATACACGTCAAACAGAGCACGTTGCTGACCCTCTTTAAGCGCAACCTTGATGAGTGGATGGGAAGCCACAAATTCATCCCTGGGATTCCACCTGTGTCCCTCACTGACAGGGATGACAGGTGCTGACTGAGGTTTTATTTTGGGGATAAACTCTTGGTTAGGCTTGTAAGGGCCTCAGGGCCATTAGCCTAATAACCTCCTATGATCCTATGAAGCTAAAAGACTTAATCCAGTCATTCCAGTCATTTCAGTATGCAATAATAAGAAAAAGCACATTGATTTTTCTTGCACCATGCTCTTTTGTCCAGACTTTTCTTCTTTTTTTTACATTGCAGTGCTTACATTTCTTAATACTGGTCAAGGAGTAAGAAAGAAAGAGAAAGGAAAAAAAAAAACAGGGGCACCTGTTTACTTTAGTATCCCTATTACACTCTAAAATAACTGTCACGCATTATAAAAATACTACTGTAAAGAACTAAATTTTGTTTTATTTGCAGTTAACTCCTTCATTCCTCTTCCCGTCTCCTAAATGTTCTTCCAAACATTAATGACGTGAAGTAGGGCATACGCTTTGGCATCCCCTACAAGTTTAACAAAGTCAAAAAAGTCCAATATTTCCACATTTTTGTGTTCTGTCGTATTTCAAGTCAAGTCAAGTCAAAGTGAACTTTATTGTCATTCAGACTATACAACCTGTGCATCATGGAACAAAACTTCATTACTCCATCTCAAGATGGAGGCATTTCCACATATAGACAAGCTATAGTACAACAGCTACTATTGACATGACACACATTATTTTCTTACTCTTAACTACTACACATATTGATTACACATACAGCAGACTTTTTTCATGGTAGTCATTATTGCACAGTACCTTGATTCATGCACAAAAATATGCATTTGAGAACCTCAGTGGAGCTATTGCACAGAAATATTATTCCACAAAAAAAAAGGTATTGTTGGAATGTTCAGCACACTTCTTCAGAGTTCAAAGTTCAACATGGTGTGGAGTTAGTAGTCTAATGGCCTGTGGGAAGAAACTCTTATTAAATCTGTCTGTTTTGCATATCATACTGGGGTAGCATTTACCAGAAATAAATAGGTGAACAGTCCATGGGTAAGGTGAGTAGTGTCTCTGGTTATCTTGTTGTCCCTGCTGTTACACTTCGACAGGTATATTTCTTGGATGGCTGGGTGCATGGTTCCAATGATTTTCTCTGCTACCCTAACCACTTTCTGAGGGGGCTTTTGGTGTGAAGTGGAGCAGTTACCATACCAAGTTGCAATACTGTTGGTTGATGTGCACTCTGTGGTGCCTGTGTAGAAGGTAGTGAAGACTAGAGAAGGGAGATTTACCTTCCTCATCCCATGCAAGAAATGAAGGTGTTGCTATGCTTTCTTTACAGTGGCAGCAGTATTAATGCTCCATGTTAGGTCATCTGTGATATGTACCTCCATGAATTTTGAGCTTTCCACTCTCTCCACTATTTCATTATGGATTGTTAGTGGAGAAGATGCTTTATGCCTTCTTCTGAAGTTGACAATGATTTCTTTGATCTGGTTCACATTTAGTGAGAAGGTTTTGTTGTACCAGATGATGAGTTGACTAACTTCCTTCCTGTAGGCTGATTCATCATCATTGCTAATGAGACCAACGACAGTTGTGTCATCTGCAAACTTGATGATGTAATTTGAGTTACGCTTGGCAGTGCAGTCCTGAGTTAGCAAGGTGAACAACAGAGGGCTCAGAACACAGCCCTGAGGAACCCCTATGTTCATAGTAATAGGTTCATAGGTTCATAGGTTGGTAATAGGCTATCAGCCCTTGGGCCTATACAAGCCTAGCCAAACAATTCCCCGGATATTTCTTCCCACAATATTTACTTCCCTGGACCCTGTCTAGCAGGGCGACTGACGTGATCCCCGTTGTGAATTTCCTATCTCCCATTCAATCATCAAGGTTCCTTTTGAAGAGGGCCAAGGAGGCACTCTGCTTGACATGTATGGGCAGTCTATTCCAGAGTATGGGGAGTCTCTGGGTCAGGAACCTATCCTTCCAGCATGTTTTGTTCATTGTGGTGACAAGGTTTAGATCCCTGGAGTGTGTGGCTCTGAGTGATTGGGATTTCTTTAAGTGGAGCATGTCCAGCAGCTCAGGGTTTGACATGGCCTTGTATGTTAAGCAGAGATTGCCTCTGAGTAGACAATATACAACAGAGTATAGCTAGAGTTTGTTTAGATGGTCAGCACAGGGCATCTGCTTTAGGCCTGTGATTCTTTTAGTGAGGTATTTCTGCAGCCTTTCCAGCTGTTGCAGATATCTTGTGATGTACATACCAAATGAGGCGTTGCACTCTATAATGGGTCTAATGAGGGATGAGTACAGTGGGACAATGACCTCCTTTTTTTCTGGATGAAAAGCCCTTAGTGATGAGGTGTGCCACATAGAAGGATTTCCTGACTGTTGTGGCGATGTGGTTATCGAAGGTGAGACCACTGTCCACATGTGTCCCTAAGTCTCTCATCACACTTTCAGTGTTTAGTGTACTGCCACCTATGTGGTAATTCATGGGTACATGGTTTTTCCCAAAGGGGATAACTATACATTTCTTGGCATTAAGCTTGAGCCCATGGCTCTGGCACCAAGCATCTGTTTCTGTAAGGTCCTTTTGTGGAATATCCACATCATTTGGGGATTCAATAATGGCTCTCAGTTTGCAGTCATCTATGAACTTTGTTAGCCAGAGTCCCTTAGTGTTGGCCTGTACTTCAGAGAAGTAGATGCTAAACAAGAGTGGTCCCAGGATTGAACCCTGAGATACTCCACTTGTCACTTGTCTGGAGCTGGATTTGGAGTCAGCTACTTTTATAGTCTGGGTTCTGTCAGTAAGCCAGTTGGCAGCCCATTGAGTGATGTAGAGATTTATGCCCAGCTTAGTAAGTTTATCTATGATTCCAGAGTGGGGGATGGTGTTGAAGGCCTTGGCGAGGTCCAGATAGGCTGTGTGGACCACCTTACCCTTATCCACAGCTCTGGAGACTGATTAGAAGAAGTCAATCAGGATCAGGAGACATGATCGGCCCTTCACAAACCCAAACTGGGTGGGGTCCAGTGTTTGAAGGTTGCCAATGTCTTTGTTTATAAGTTCCATGATAATGCATTCCATGCTCTTGCAGATCAGGGTCATCAGACTGATGGGATGGTAGTTCCCGGGATCCAAGGTGGATCACTCTTGTGGGGGGAATGCTCTCAGAGGTGTTATTTCCAACACATACTGTCTGTGGTCTGTCCGTGAAGAAGTCCAGTATATAATTGCATAGGGGAGTGTTTATTCCCATTTGGTCAAGTTTGTTTATCTGCTGCTGGGGGATCACTGTGTTGAAGGCAGAGCTAAAGTCAATGAACAACATTCACATGCAACAGTTTTTGTTTTCCAGTTGGGCCATGGATAAGTGAAGTGCCATTGATATAGTATCTTCTGTGAAGCAGTTTGGTTGATATGCAAACTGAAGTGGATCTAAAGAGGCAAGAAGGCTGGATGTCGCAAGGTCCTTGAACATGCTGTCAAAGCACTTCATTACTACTGAAGTGAGTGCTATGGGGCAGTAACCATTTAGAGTTAACAGTGGAGACTTCTTTGGTATAGGTATTATGGTTGTAGTTTTGAAACATTTGGGTATGATAGTCTGACTTAATGAGATATTGTAGATGTCTGTGAGAACTTGTGTCATTTGATCAACACGTTCTCTGTGCACCCGTCCCAGGATATTGTCAGGTCCAGCTGCCTTCCTTGGGTTAACCCTGTGCAGGATTCTTCTGACATCAGCAGGGCTGAGGCCTAGTATTTCGTCCATTTGATTTGTAGGGGCTTTCATTGCAGTTGTATTATTTCTTTCCTCAAACTTACTTAAGAAGGCATTGAGCTTGTTGAAGAAGTCAATATTGTTATTGCACTGTGCTGACATGGGCTTGTAGTCTGTGCTGGATTGCATGCCTTGCTACAGTCGCTTTCAGTCTCTGATGTCACTGAAGTGGCTCTGGATCTTTTGATCATATGCCCTTTTTGCTGTTTTTACTCCCTTGCTCAGGTTCGCTCTGGCTGACCTAAGGACTCTTCCTTATTCCCTGACTTGAAGGCAGTGTTGCATGCCTTCAGGGCCTCATACAATTCACTTGTGAGCCAGGGTTTCTGGTTGGCATGTGTGGTGATGCTGTTGGTGACTGCCACATTGTCCACACACTTTGATATGTATCCTACTACATACTCAGTGTACTCTTTCAGGTTGGTGTGCTGATCTACAGTGACAGCTTCTTTGAACATGTTCTAGTCCCTGTGTTCAAAGCAATCCTGAAGTGCAGAGATTGATTCTCCCGGCCAGACAATTACTTGCTTCTTGAATGATTTCTCTCTAATTAGCAATGGTCTGCAGGCTCATGTCATCATAATGAATAGATGATCCGAGTTACCAAGGTTCAGGAAGGACTTTGCCCTGAACATCTGTTTGACATTGCTGTAGACCAGATCTAGTATGTTAGCACTTCTGCTGGTGGTGCGATATTTCACGGATATAATTAATGCTTTGTAATCCCACATTAATCTGTCAATTTCCAAGTTGCGGGATTTCTTCCTGTTGAACTCCATTTCCCAAATCCAGTTTTTGTACTCCTGGTTCATCTAGTCAGCTCCCGTGTTTTTTTTTCTGTCTCTCAAGTATTTTCCTTTGATCCATTGGAAAAGGTTTCACTGGTACAATCTCTCTATGGTCCTTTTTACCAGAAGAATAAGAAACAGAATCTGCTTTTGTTTCATAACTTACTTTTCGTTCGTTTCTTTCATCTCTGAGTACATTTGTCTTATTTTTTTCCTCTAGATTATTGAAAAGTCATGCTTTGCATCAAAGCTGGAGCTTGAACTGCTTTTTGCTGAACCGCTGAAGAATTATTCCCAGTGAGTGTTTTCTCCTCACCTTTTGTGATTCATTTTCTTTCAGGTTCTCTAAATGTCCTTTTTGCTGGCATCCAGGCAGTGCCACTTGCTAATCAGTTACTGAAATTTATCCAGAAAGACTAGCTGTCTTATCTAATTTTCTGTTTTCAAACTGGGAGAGCTAAAATTAAGCTGCTACTCAGTGTGCGGCCATCTTGGAAATCTCTGGATAAATATATATATGTGCTATATATATTTTTTCATAAAAAAAAAAAAAAAATATATATATATATATATATATATATATATATATATATATATATATATATGTGTGTGTGTGTGTGTGTGTGTGTGTGTGTTTGTAAAGAAGTTAGGGGGTTATGAGGATATCCCCAAAAATAAAATATGCAAAAAACATGTTTTCTGTTTCTTTTTGAGAGTTTCTGCTTTAAATAACTTGAGTTTTGATAAGATGAGATTCAGTAAGTTGAGTTTCAATTAAAAAGACATGCTCCTGTATATATATATATATATATATATATATATATATATATATATATATATGTATATATATATATATATATATATATATATATATATATATATATATATATACCCGTTCAATCCTCAGTTAGAGCGCCTTCTGTGTGGCGACATGCGTGTACGAGCATTCCTTCATTGAAGGTTGTGCGTTAGGCCTGGCAAGCCAGCACGTAAAACTCTACTGCCAATCATTAGCGGACTGGAGTTCCACTGTGGCGACCCCTAACCGGGAAAAAGCCAAAAGACACAAACAAACAAATATATATATATTGAACACAACTGGTTGATTATCAACATATTGAAAACAAAACAAAAGTAAAACTATATTTTGAAATGGTTAAAGCCCCCATCCACCCTCTTACCCCCTGCTAATTTTATATACCAACTCCAAGATCACACTACTGTGGGGAAAGGGCAAATTCCTCACTGTACTGTGGTCATACACTGATCTTTTATCAGCTTTACCAGCTGTTCAATAAATGCCTTTGTGACAGCTTGCATATCTTACATATATCCTATATATCAATATAGCTATCGCTCTCTATATGGGTCTACCTTGTTTCATTGAAAGCTCATTTCACTGAATTTCAATTCACCCAGACCAAATCGCTGAAAACTCAAATTACTGAAAACTCATTTCACTGAATCTCATTTCACTGAAGTGAAGTTAGTATATATGGCACTGTGTAGAGTACTGTAAGGCAAGTGAAAGGTATATGCCCTTTTCCCCACTGTAGTATGATCCTGGAGTTAGTATATATATATATATATATATATATATATATATATATATATATATATATATATATATATATATATATATATATATATATATATATATATATATATATATATGTAGTTAGTGGGGTGTGGGGGCATAAAATCCCACATTGGTGGTATGGGGGGCATATCCCCCCACTTAGTTTGAGTATATATTGCCTTCTGGAGACAGTTAGTTACTGGTGTTGTAAGTATGCATGTCTATGGTTTAAAATGCATTTTTTGAAGCTTTTGGTAAAATATAATATAAAACCAAACTAGGTCAGGGGCTACACCCCCCCTAGATGGGAGACTGTACCCCCCACCCCCCCGACTATATATATACTAACTCCAGGATCGCATTACAGTGGGGAAATGGGCAAATACCCTTTACTTGCCTTACAGTACTCTACACAGTGCCATATATCTAACTTCATTGAAATGTGATTCAGTGAAATGAGTTTTCAGTAATTTGAGTTTTTAGTGATTTGGTCAAGGTAAATTCAGATTCAGTGAAATGAGCTTTCAAAGAAACAAAGTAGACTCATATATATATATATATATATATATATATATATATATATATATATATGTATATATATATATATATATATATATATATATATATATCTGGGTCTGTTATCAAAAATATGGTTCACCGAACCGTACTTCCGATAACTGACTTCCACATTATATTGAAAATGCACTTTCGTGGAAATATAAAAACTAAATTAAAAAAAAAAACACACTGAACATGATTATTGCCCCCCACACACACCCCTACTTTAATATTCTCACTCCGAGATCTCATTACAGTGGGGAAAAGGGAATATTCCCTTATCCCCACTGTACCACTATCTCAACAAGAGTTTACTTAGTTGTACATCAACACTACATGTTGATGTACAACTAACGTTACATGCAAACTGCATGTCTTTATTTTTTTGGTTTTCTTTAGCGAAAGTGCATTTTCGATAAAATGTACTTTCACTAAAGTGGGTCTGCGAAAGTACAGTTCGATGAACCGTACTTTCGATGTAACAACTAGAACCCATATATATATGCCCGGTCAACAAATGTAAAATAACATATATATATATATATATATATATATATATATAAATATATATATATATATACATATAGTCACACAGAATCATAAGAAATGGAAAATATCAAAATTATGTTAATGCAATCATATTTCTTCAGTGCTACTATATTAGAAATTTGACCTTTGAACCTGTGAATGCAATGCATTTGTCACATTTATTTTGAGTTATATTTGTATCTGAACATTTCATATAATTCACATTTAAAGAACCTATTTCCAGCATTAAAATAATTATGTCCAATCCATATTAGTTTCTTACTCAGTCATAACATCTTTTGTGAAATATCTGTGCGTATATGTAGGTGTGTGTGTGTGTGTGTGTGTGTGTGTGTGTGTGTGTGTGTGTGTGTGTGTGTGTGTGTGTGTGTGTGTGTGTTTTAATTTGTGTACTTGTTTTCTTCCTTGCAATTAAATTGTCAAGATATGTGCCAAGGGTTAAAAGGTGCTTGACATATAGACTTCAACTTATTACTTCTTGACATGGATTAAAAGTATCCCATTTGCAGCTTGTCACTTGTAACAGCCACACTGTATTTTGGGATAATTACAGTTATGATATAATGCCTTGTCCTGTTTTATCACTGTGGGATATTTTGTTCTGGCAGTCAAACTACTGCCACATATTTATAGTCTATTATATTGCAGGTACAAAGAAAACTCTTTTTCTTCTTTGTCAGCATTCATAACAAATACAGGAAATGCAAGTACATTATTTTACAGGTGTGTTTTGCAAGGTATTTCAGTGTTGTGTATTTATGATAGTTTATCATGTTTTGATTTTTTTTATCAGTAGTGCTTCACACATAGCAGCCTTGTACTGCAATTTAATTATGCTGATAGTTTAAATAAAATTGTTTCAAGATAACAAGTCTTTAATTTCAAACTGAACATTCTAAATGGCAATTCTGTATGGACTTTGCTTTATCTTCTCAAGTTGGAAGAAGCTTTCATTTTCCAAAGCTTGCTCTATCCTCCTTCCAGAAATGTAAGCTAGAGAGTCAATAGGCCATATACTCGTTACTTGGAAGGATGTGTAACCAGAGAAAGAGTAACACATATCTTTAATAAAATAAATGCTACTTTCAGAACTGGGCTTTCTAAATTATATTAATTAAAGAATAATTTATCTCTCTTACATTCCACTGAAGCAGTGGAAGGTGAAATATAATAGCAATGGTAACGGTGTGTGAATTAGAAAATGCCAGTTCATGAGAATGTGAGACATCACTTTGCTACTCCACTTTAATAATTGCTAGCAGAATCACAGGCTTCACATCTGTCTCTGCAAGGAGCCATAAGGCTTATACAAGAACTGTATCACATTGTGGAAGGAGAGTGAGTCAAGAAACGTTGCTTGATGTAAAATTGTATTCTGTATGTTTCTTCATGAAAGGCACCTTTGAAGTGTTTCTTTAAAATGGGCATGAGCCAGTCAAGAACTTGACAGAGCAAGGAAAATATTATTCAGCCAGTACTGACAGGATTAGCAATATAAAGAGAATCTAGCAACTTCTCTATAACTGTATTATAGGAGGTCGGACACAGACTTATCCAATATTTAATTGTTTGAATTTTATCAGTTTTATAAAGTGCTTTGTGGTAAAACTGCAATTAAAGTTGAACTGAGTTGAGCTGAGTTGAGTCAGGTAAGGACTCATTAGTTAGATAATTTCTCTACTTCCTTACATACTGGACAAGTGCCAGACCTTATTTAAACAAAAACGTGTTATTTTCCCCACTCTTCATGTGAATTTTATGTCACCCAAGGGTCCCTAAATTCTTTCAGTTTACCTCTTTGTCCTGCATTTACCAACCTGGTGCTTCAGGGTAGCTTTTCAAAATGTTACTTCTATTTTTGTATGAACATTGTTTTGTTCTTGTATATCCTTTTAACACTTGTATCCCATGCAACTCCATCTCTTTTTTAATTTCTGAATGATAGTTCTGTGATGGACTTGTTTGATTCTTCTGACACTTAACACTTACATGATGCCACACCTCTTTGTGCTATAAATAATATAATTATACAAATGCCTCTATATGATTTCAGGTATTCACTGAGTACTAGTATTGTAGTTGTTCATGGCCTTTACTGATATTGTTTGTTTCTTTATAATGATGACTTCTCCAGAACTATGCACATACTGTCTGAGTCTTCTGACACTAACACTTACATGATGCCATACCCCTTTGTGTGATAAATAATATAATTATACAAATGCCTCTATATGATTTCAGGTATTCACTGAGTACTAGTATTGTAGTTGTTCATGGCCTTTACTGATATTGTTTGTTTCTTTATAATGATGACTTCTCCAGAACTATGAACATACTGTTTGTGTAGCATTATTGACTTTGCACAGTAAGAAGTAAGACCTTGTTTTTCTTCTCATAACATCTCTTGCATGTCTGTCTAGTTTTCCCTGCTGCTTCCCATGTAACTTAGTTGTATTTATGTCATGTCACTTTTGTCTGGGTTGTTACTGTTTCCTCCCAGTTGTTTTTATGTTTCCTTGAGGTTCCATATTTCAGATACCTTGCACCACATTTCTGTAGGCATATTTCAGACCATTCAACATTGTGAAGATAGTTGTGACAAGTTGTATAACTGAACTGAAAATGTTGGGTTTTCTATGGCCATCTTTTGCCAGTCAATGTTAATGCCTCCTAGTAAGATGGTTTCTAGTCTTATGTTTGCCGATATCAAGAAGAGGATCTCTTCCAGAAAGGGAATGTTTTTACCAGGTATTATGTATGCACATATGATAGCTAGAGATTTATAACCATACAGTTTGAGGAGTGAGATGAGAAGTCTATCATTGTTGTAAGTGGGTTCAGTATCATGGTAAGTGAAGAGATTTCAATGTTTTATAGAAAACAGCAGGTCCACCTGCTTTTTGTTGGTTGTATCTAGTACGACTATATTATAACCTGGTGGGAGTATTTCTGTATCTTTCCCACCTTCAGGCCAATTATTAGAGAGAGCAAACAGTTTATAGCCAGTACAGATCAATTAACAAGGAGGCACAAAGTACCTAGGGAGGCAAAGTCACTGGTGTAAACAGTGTAACCTATTGGTCAAGGGAAAGGACAGTGGCTAACTTAGTAGGTGGTCCTTAAAGTGCAAGGAGTACCCCTTTCGGGGGATATCACAGCCACCTTCCAGCAAAGGGCAGACAAGTATTTGATTAGCTAAAGTTAATACACAGCAAGGGTCTTCTTGTTAAACTTGCTTATGTTACACAATGACAATATTATCAGTGAAAACATTCGCAGAGGTAAACAGTACTGACTACAGGCTCTGAAAGGAAGAAAAAAGAAAAACTTTATTAAACTGAAATAGTATTTGGAGGAAATAAAGTTAATATGTAGGTAGTTAGCTTATTCCAAGATATGGAGGAAGGCCCACTGTTAGTCAGAGCAAGAGAGAATGTGGGCTATTTTAAGTAGAAAGAAGGTAAGAAAGTTTACAAATGCACTGTCAAAATAGGTTTAGCATGAGTATACTGATAGAGAATTCACCGTATAAAGGAAATTATTAGAACCATACACTACACTGATAATCACATTATAAACCATCACTTACTAAGTATTTATTGCATTAACAAGCATGTCAGAATAATGTTGTATATACCAAAGCATCGGCAACTGAAATTGCATATACTTGTTAAAGGCACAAGCTCAACATACATAAAGCTGATCTACCTGGAATAAAATCAAAGCACAACACACTGTCATGTTCTCTTCATTGTTCTACACAGTTTTAGAACAAACAGAAACATAATAATATGCAATACAGAGACATGCAAATTTGCCAGTAATGAGGTATTTCCTCATAAATATGTATGCATAATAAATGTGTTGTTGCTTGTAGCTGTACTGTGAATTTTATAACTTAATTTATTTGTGAAATGCACACAGGTAATAATTGCTGTTGCATATATTTTGGGTGGTATTGACAGCATAGATGAAAACACTGAGGCAGGTAACTAACTTATTTTCCTAAAATCATTTGCTTTTTTGGTCCTTATGTTCATTTTTTGTTTTTGATTTCTTCAGTTTGTTTTTCGTATCCATGTGCACACAGAAAATAGTCTGCTGCTCATATCTTTGATGCAGAGCATGTTTTAGTTGTTGTCAGCAGTTTAGAATGTAATTCAGATAATCAAAGTTATGATTTTTTTTTCTGCTGCATGGAAAGATATCTGCTGAACTAGAGTTATATCCTTGGATTCAGAAAGAATCTCGCCATGGATGCTAAGAGCTGTGGCCAAAATTGGCTGTTTCTTTAATCGTGGAAAATGTGATTCAGAGACATGTTAGCCAAAATGAAGAAATACCTCATTACTGGGAAATGTGGATGCCTCTGAATTGCATGATATTACCACTAGTTCTAATTGTGCATTACTCACCTTTGTTGGGCCATTCATTGCGTTGGCTGAGCACCCCCTACTTACTCCCTAAACACATGCATACATTGAAATGCATTATACACCCACACATAAATACAGGACCATTCCCCTCACCTGTTCCTTAGTTTGCAGAATATCTTTATTTTATTCCTATCCCTTGTAAAGGATGAATGATTGCAGTCAGTCAATAATGCCAGACATTAGTGTTTCATTCTACCTCTTACTGTTCCTAAACTACTTCATGATGACAAAATTGTGATGCTAACCTTATTGCTCTACTAACTTTGCAGGTGTCTCTAAGTGATACTTAAAAAAAAATTATACTTGTTTGTCAAATAGTGTTCCACCTGGCTTTGTCCAGAAGTCTTCAGCATAGCTGTGTAGAGGTATCCTTTTGGCCTGCTCTGTTCTTCGTAACTCATGGACTTTTACAATCACCCAGTAATGTAAGACATTATGAGTTTCATGTTTTTATAGTTCTTAAAATATAACAGCCTTCTGTCTGTCTTCAGTTAGTATAGAGAACCTTAAGTGCTGGATTGTGAAAGAGCTGCTCTCTGTGTATAGGTACAGAGTTCAGTTGATGTGCTGCATATCACTGTAAAAACATGTCTATTGTAATTTGTGTGTATACTGATCATGTCTCAATATCTAAATGGATCTGTAATTATTTTTCTGTGTAGAACTTTTCTCTCCAGGCCTCTGCTGAAAAAGGGCCTTTTTGGCTCAGTCAGACACCCCTGGTTAACAAATGTAAAATTAAATAAATAAATAAATAAATAAATAAAATAAATTTTGTTCTAGTTTTAATATAAATATTTTAAGTGGCATAAGATGATATGTAAAGTGAGCCCCTTTTGTCCAGTGGTAGTGCAGAGGACTATAACTCTGCAGTATTACTGAGTCACTTGGCATGTCAAGTGTACAGGGTTCAAAGCCCCCGCTTCTAACTTTTTAAAATATTTCATACTCATTTTATCTAGTATTCTCTCTCACCATCCTGTTGTAGTAATATTTCATATCCCTTGTGTCTAGTATTCTCCCACCATATTATGCTACTATTTCACATCCCTTTTTCTAATATTCTCCCCACCCAATTATGGTAATATTTCACACTCTGGTGTCTAGTGCCCCCCCCCCCGCCACATACATCTTTCATGCTGTAAAACTTATTTTATTAACTTTTTAATGACTTTATATTAGTATTTATATTTCACTTGTGTCTAATGTTTCCCCTCTAAATATGGCAGGATTTGCTTGTTACTTTATGGGAGTTTACAGGTATGACACCCCTCACACATACAGATAGTCATAGTCAAGGACAAACTCAACCACTCACCCATACACATGTCACATACGCACACATACACAAACATATACATGCACATACCCCTACTCTATCTATCTGCTAACTAATCCCCCTTGCTGCAACCACCCAGGCAAACACACAGCTATACATGCACAGACACTCATCTGAGTCCCCTTATCCCTCTGCCTACATTTGTACATACATCCACAGACATATACAGACAAACACACAAACACACAAACAAATCCCGCCACCACCTGTTCACTAAACTCCACAGCACTTATATCTAATGCAATCTCATCCACTGGAAGTAATGGATAAATACAAACTTTGAGTTAATTACTTCAGCTGGGTCAGCTAATTGCTTGCCTGTGAAAATGTCATACCACAGACATTTCTGAGAAGCGCACATGGCTAACATGACTAATTAGACAAGGCCACTTCTTCAGAATGCCTCATTAGCAAATATGTCATCTGAGGAGATGGTCCAGCCCTGTGAGCCTACAGGTCATGTAAGATCACTGTAGTGGGCCTGGCTCTGAATAAGAAAGGGTGTTTGCCTGCAGTAGAAGTATTTTCTAGGGCTTACTGCCAGTAGCCTTTTCTGCATCTGGTCCATAATCTTTTACATATCCATTATTTAACATAGATAGACTATCTCTACAACATTTAGTAGTTAAGGGAGTTTTCTGACAACATAGCAAGATCAAAATGTACAGGCTTGATATTCTGCTCCTTATTTCACAACTGTCATGCAATTTCCATAATGTATTGATTGTACAACAAGCACCTTTCTGCATGTGTGGAAAATGTGTAAAGCGCACTACAGAATTAAACTTACATCCCTCCCCCCAAATAAAAGAAAGAAATAAAGAATATGCATGTGCATAGGTTAACTTATGAGCAACAAAATATGTCAGTTTTAATATAAGGCTTTCACTCTTTCTGGATCTTTCTACAAAATTGCTCCTGCTTCTTGTAACTGTATACCTGAGAATATTAGGCAGATTTACAAATTGGAGCTGTTCAAGAAATTAGTCAGTACTCATATTTTTAAGGAAAGCCAAAATAACTGGGTCAGAAAAGCAGGATAACTACAATTAGTTCTTATTGTACTTAGCCTTCTCAGCACTCACTGTGTAACATGATCTCTGCCAATGGGAGAGCTATAACTGAAATGGATGTGTGCTTCCTTAATCTTAGTGTGTGTGTGTGTGGGGGGGTTGGTTGGTTGATAGGAGATGTGCTATTTTTTACATTGTTAATATTATGCAATGCATTTTATATGTAAGTGCTAATCCTATATGCTTGGTTTATGTCTTTGAGTCATGTACCTTTGTATCCAGTATCAAAACATTGTATGTGTGTGTATACGTACAAAAATGTTATGTTTTGTATGTATTCACTTATGTACTCTGTACTTGCGTTATTGGCCTAAGTCATGGCTGAAAGGTTCCTTGCATCAGACCACTTATCTGGTTAAAAAATAAATAAATAAATTGATAAACACTGAAGGAATAAAAGTGAAATGTTCTGGTATTTCATACATAAAATACAGCAAATGCCACTTTTTGAGATGTGTTGCCTTTTTAAAGTTGGAGATGTGCTGTTAATAGCTGTATATAGTGCTCAGTAAACTAAATTAGAAAACAGTATAATAGACACTCTAAGTAGGTCCTATGCTGCAAAGTTTTATCATTTTGAAAGAGAATCATACATTCATTCCTTCTTTCTTAAATTTATAGGGACATAATGAATGAATGAGCTGTATAATTGACTGACTTTTCATCTCTGACTTTTGTATGAATTAAGCTCAATTACATATTATGGTTCTTGTGCACCTTTCCGCTATCAGCTGCATGTTTTGTTGGTTGTGGGGGTTGTAAGATGTAGGGATACACAACATTTTTCCACTACTTTTGTATGAATTCATGAACACATAGACTAAACAATGACATTCATTCAGTTTACATCATTCATAAAATACAATAACTGAATGAATGAATGATATAAACTTTTACTGGCTTATGCCTTTTTTTTTTCAGTCATCAACACAGGTATCTGCATGAAAGTTTCCAGGAGTGGGCTACCTTTTCCGTTGACCATAAAATTAAAGAAAGTTGATAGAAACCAATAGTCATAATGGGAAAGAGATGTAAATTGGAAAAAAAAAACAAGTGGATTATACTGGAAATCTTTTTTTCAAAACAGGTTTATTGTTTTAACATATAAGAGAAATATCATAACAATTTTATACAAGTAATTAAAATAGATATTATTATAATATTCAACAAAACAACTAAAGTATTTACAAAGACATCCACTACAATCAGATCAATTAATTAAACTAAAATACCATGCTATTGAAATTAGAATTTTTTTAACAAATTTTGTAAATTATCCCATACAATATAATAAGATGTTTTTCTAGTTGTTCTTGACCTAATTGTGTTTATTTCCATATGGCACACTATATTCATAACATTTTTAAATTCATTGATCAAAGGAGGTGTATCTGAAATCCAATTTCTGGTTATTATTTTCCTAGCCACTGCTAGAATAGACCATAACAAGGGAAGCTTAACCTTTTTAACACTTTGAGGTACAGGTGTGTTGAATAATATAAGAGATTTAGAAATAATGAAATTATCTGTAAAAAGAGCCTGCAAAAATTCATTAATTGACTTCCAGTATTCTTTCAGTTTTATACAGTCATAAAACATTTGAGCCCAGTCAGCATTAATTTCTACATTACATCTCTTACATAGATTATCTTTATTATTTATTTTATTCATCATCAAAGGTGTATAAAAAGATCTATGTAAACATGTCCATGTATAAAGTCTCCAGACAGTGGAAGACGTAGTTCTATAGGCAGATTCCAATATATATTGTTTATCTTGTTGATTTGGTGGGTCCCCATTAATAGAAGTGAAATAATTCCAGTATGTATCTACACTGTAAAAAGTTTCTTGTCTGATAATTTTATGTATGTATGAAAGTTTACCTTTATCAGAAACTTTATGTTGTAAATTTAATATCAAGTAATCAATCAGTGTTGGAATAGATTCTTTAACTGTTATATACATTAGATCTATTTTATTAATGAGATGTTGTCTAAAGGTCTGAATCTCTAACCAGCAAGTTTCTCTTAGATCAAATTCTTGTTTTAAGAAATCTAGATTTTTAACTTTATTATCAGATATAAACTGATACCAGTATTTTAGATCATTATCTATAGCTAAATGAGCTCCTTCAGAAGTAGATGACAAAAGCATACCCTGAGCATACATTATAGGGAATATAATAAAATTCCATTCCCTATACTTAGGGTGCATGAATATAAAGTTACGATAGCTAATAATAATATTTAATGGGTAACAAACCTAATGTTTAGGTGTAATAGGTGAAGTACAAAATTCCTTTAGTAACCATAATATGGAGTTATTTACAATACATTTTTATGTGTTAAGGAGATTTTCATGAAATGCATACTAATTAGCTCCCAATAATCTTTCCATTTTGCGACATATGACTGATCTATTAATAAAGTAATAACTTTTACAATATAAGAGATAGTATATAAATTAAAGTCTGGAAAAGAAATACCCCCTTGAGACCAGCTATTAGTATGTTTCTTTAAAGCAATCCTAGGTCTATTAGGTGCCCATAGGAAATTTAACATTAGTGTATTCAGTTTCTTGATAATTATTTTTGTAGGTGGAAGTATTATTGATTGTATTAAGTATAAAATCTTGGGGAATATTATCATTTTAATAATTGTAAGTCTCTCCTCCATAGTAAAAACATATTATTCCAGGTATTAAAAGATTTTGTATATTAAGAAAACAGGTATTATAATTATTATATATAATACATTTAATATCTTTAGATAGTATTATACCTAAATAAGTTATCTGACCTGAATTGGGTACATATTTAGTAAAATCACTAATGAGAATATTTTTCGTGTATATATAGGTAGTATTTTAGTTTTTCTTCATTGAATATTAAACCAGAAATACTTTTAAAATTCATCATTTTATCAAATAGAGACTGCATAGAAGAATTAGATCCTGCTGATGTAATTAGAACATCATCTGCAAAAGTTGAATTTTGGATGTTGTATTTTCATCTATTTCAAAACCCTCTATGTCAGTACTGTTTCTGATCAAATTAGCCCAAGGCTCCATTACTAAAGTGAATAATAGTGGAGAAAGTGGACATCCTTGTTTTGTACCTTTAAAATGGGTATTTTTGTGAAACATATGTTCCTACCTTAATATAAGCCAATGTTCCTTTGTATAAATGCTCAATTAGATTTACAAATGCATCTGAGAAGTTTGTGCACTTCAGTAAGGTAAACAGATAGTCCCAACTTACTGAATCAAATGCTGAACTTATATCAAGACTAATAAGTGTTAAATCTTTCTTTATCCTATTTGCAAAATCAATTAATGTTAAAGTTCTTCTTATATCATCAAAAGTATTTCTATTTACAATGAAGCCTGTCTGATCTATATCTATATTGCCGGGGATGATTGTCTTCAATCTATCAGCAAAAATACTCATAAACATTTTATAATCAACATTAAGTAATGAGATGGGCCGATATGAAGTACATCTAGTTGGATCTTTATTAGGTTTTAAAATTGGCGAAATAAATGTATATTGCCAAGATGGGGGGGTTATTAACTCAGTTTGGGCCAAAGTAAATCCTTATGTATTAATGAATATGTACTTTTAGAAAGGATTTTATATATCTCTGGTATAATACCATCATTACCCGGTGCTTTGTTTGATTTAAGCTTATTTATTTGTGTAATAACCTCTGTATATGAAATACTTTTGTCCAATAGTTTAATCTGTTGTTTATTAAGCTTTTTATTCATGTTTGTGGTTATAAACTCCTTTATTTTATCTTTAGGTTCCATGTTAATGTTATTATGGTTAATTTTGTGAAAGTGATTTCTAAATTCATCTAGTATTTCTGGTATACTAGAAACATTCTTCTTTTTCCTTAGAGAAAAGATTTATTTGATATGGTTTTGTTTATTCAACCTTTTTGTTTTATTTTTAAGTCTATGTAAGTATTTGGGGCTTATTGAATAAGACAAAAACTTGTATTTCTCTAAAGTTATTTTAACTTTATGAGTTAAAATTTCTTTGTATTTCTCATTTAGTTTGTTTATTTCTTCAATAACTTTCTTGTCCATAATATTTTCTTTATTATTATGTTTATAAGAGTCTAATTTACTTTGAATATCTAACAATTCCTTATCCCAAGAATATCTAACAATTCCTTATCCCAAGATTTCCTTTTATTATTATACCATCTGATACTTTGTCCATATAGATATGATTTTAAGGCATCCCAAACATAGACAATGGAGACTTCAGGAGTATTATTTATTTCTAAAAAATGTTTTACTTCTGAAAGTATATATTCTTTATAGTCTTTTAGTTGAGTTAAGTATGCTGGTATCCTTTTGATCTGAACATTATGAGTATTTTTTATCATGAATTCAAAAACAATTGAATTATGATCAGATATAGGACATGAAATGATTTTGGAATTAATTAAATCTGTTACCATCTGGTTAGAAATAAAGACCCTATCTATTTTTGAATAAGTTTTGTATCTGTTAGAAAAAAGGTGTATGGTAATGATTTTGAATCTATCTGATTATTAATATCATTCAAATGATAAGAATTAGCAAAATCATTTAAATGTTTTGCATTAGATGTAATTCTTCTTTTTCCTATAGTGGTAGTATCACTTTCATGTAGTATACAATTAAAGTCACCAGCTAAAATAATATCTCCTATAGAGAATGATATGACCTTATCAAGATGATGTTTCACTGTATTAATACCAATTCCAGGTATCCAATATACATTAATTAAAGTGTAAGTCTTCCCATTAATTTGCATTGTAATCATACAAAACATTCCTTTGTCATCCTGATAAGACTAAATGGTTTTAGGAATGGGCATACTTTTATTCCATAAAATAGCCACTCCTCTTTTTTTCTGAGTGTGCTCTGAACTATCCAATACTGTATATTTGTTTGTGGCTAGTTTATCAATATCTTTTTTCAAGAGATGGGTTTCTTGCAGGAAGACTAAGTTGGTCTTATGTAAATTAATGTATCTTATTAGGCTTGCCCTTTTACACGGATTATTCAATCCATTAATGTTTAAAGAAATTCCTTTTAAAGATGTCATTTGGCATTTTTAAAACTTAAGAATCTTATGATCAAAATAACAAATAACAACATAAGTAATGTTACATCTCCTCCTTTAGGTGTACCTTTAAATATAGCTGTATTTATTGAATCTCTTATGGGATTTTGTATAGGATTCAATTTTGTTTGTAGTGACAATGAGTGTACAAAATATATTGTGGATGTCAAAACTATATACATATAACAATGAACAAGTGAAAATAATGTAAGGATTAAACCTTGCATCCAGCCTGGAGTTATAAACTCCAACTCAGAGTAGTATTTACCACTCAAGTTAACCCCCTACCCTAAGCAGCAGTACCTCAGCTACCACCTTATCAATTTAATACTAGTTATATTTAACTGAGGTTAACAGTTTTCAATTCAATTATCTAGCAAGACAAGACTAGGCATTTGGTAAAACAGCATCATATAAACTAAAATAAACTTTTTTTTTTAAAAACTGTTCATACTATTATATACATCTATGTAATATAAAACACTTGTATTCAAATAGCATTCAAATAATCTTGATGTTAGAAATCAAGAGGAGAGAAAAATAAGTTCTAACATTCATTTAAATCAAAAACTTTGGCTAATATGATTCAGACATTACATATATTAAGATGCATTTATTTTCTGTCATGTAAATGCAGTCAACAACTTCCAAAAAAAAACTTGAATTGCTTGTATATGAGCATTTTACTTAAACTCATTATTGTCAATAGAATAAAATATTGTATTTATAGAAATTGTTATAAACCATACTGCATAGTTATGCAGATTCTCAGAAACACTTGCATTATTGTAAAAAAAAAAAAAAGAGAAGCCATCACACACACACACACATATATACATATATATATACATATATATATATATATATACACACACACACACACACACACACACACACACACATGTATATATATATATATATATATACACACACACACACACACACACACACACA
Source organism: Protopterus annectens (assembly GCF_019279795.1). NCBI lineage: Eukaryota > Metazoa > Chordata > Ceratodontiformes > Protopteridae > Protopterus > Protopterus annectens. Next base: position 1,294,192,343 of record NC_056728.1, on the reverse strand, counting down.
CACACACACACACACACACATATATATATATATATATATACACACACACACACACACACACACACACACACACACACACACATATATATATATATATATATATATATATATACACACACACACACACACACACACACACACACACACACACACACATATATATATATATATATACACACACACACACACACACACACACACACACACACACACACACACACACACACATACACACACACACACACACACACACACATATATATATATATATATCTGATCTCACTGAGTTGTGTCCTTGCTGACCACTATCCTACTTGCTGTCCCTACAATAAATCTGTCTGCTTCATACAAAATAATGCACAGCAAACACATTTTAGTAACCAGATTTTACAACCATGCTATACTACTGCTTTAAAATATATCACATGACAATTTCTTCCAGAATAGAGTTATAAAATTATTTATGCTTGTCAATCAGATGAATTAAATGAGTTATAGTAATGTATATGTTTGGAACATAAGTTTTTAATGCAGATTATTATGCTGCTGTTAAGTAGATTTTCAAAAACACTTGAATAAATGTTTCATTTTCTATGCCTTCTAAAATAAGACATTTACTTACTACAAGAAACTGCATCATTTAAACTCATTATAACTGACATATTTTATGAATTATAACATAGATAGTTACGTAATTATATAAAATAACTCACATTTAGATGTTAAAGAGTTCATTTTCCTTCACATAGTCGCATTTGCATCAGTTCTACTTCCTGGTATAGTGTTCTTCCTGAATCTGTGATGTGTCAGTGTGATATCTAGGTCAAATGTTAGACTGACTGCTTTCAGCTCCTCTGTGAGAATTCTGAGAGTTGAAGCTTTTGAAGTAGCTCATGGATACTGTGCATGAGACAGCCCACATCCCAGATTGTCTCCCTTAACATTTTGGTGGGAAACTTATTAAAAACTAGTGACAAACATTCATTTAGCAGTGTAGATGCATCTAAACATGACAAAACCTTCACAATGTATTTTACAGGTTATTACAGCCTCTATGTAAGTGAAATTAAGCCCAAAGTTATTAATAAGTAATAAAACTCAATATTTTTGTCCCAACTCAATTTTTATGCAAATCTTATTATTTACTGTGTCTATATGATCAAAAGCATTTCTATATATTAATAAAGAAAAGAAAAAGAGAGTAGAAAATAAAAGAGTGTAAGGCAGAAATAAAAAAAATGTAAGAGAAAGCTATAAGAAGTATATACAATGGAATATTACTTACTGTTTATATTAATAGAGTTAAAAATAAAACATATTATTTACTATTATTTAGTTCTAATTATTATTAGTTAAAGCATGACAGATTATTTGCAAACAAGCATAAGCAGTATAATCAAGAAAATATAATTAGGAATAGCATTTGAAGAACATATAAACTTTTTACAAGGAATAAATATGTTATTATTCTATTAATCATATTTTCATTACTCTTCTCTCCCTGCCCTCCCCACCCTTTACCCACTACATAATCTAAATAGAATGTCATTGTTTAAACAAAGAAAAGAAGAAAAGGAGAAGAAAAAAAAAAAAAGAAAGAAAAAAAATGTATCAAATTACTGACCTTACTTCTCTTTTTCAGAAAGAGAAACAAATTGAATCATAGCTTGTTATTAGTTCTTCAGATATTTTGACTGGTTATGAAACAAAACATTTCTTTGCACACAGAGAATAACTTTGATTAAATCTTTTTCAGAATATTTGTGGCTTTCTGGAAATGCAGGAACTATATTTAAAAAGATTAATAATGAAATAAAATGATGAGAGAAAAAAAAACATAGAACAAATCATTTGTTTTTTAGTCTCTTCTTCTTCTCTGAAGTCTTCCACAAAGTTTCAGTTGCCAGTCTCTTTAATGAAGGACTAGCCCATTCCATTTCCTCAATTTTATCCAAAATCTTATTTTTTTTGATAAACAGTAAAGCAGTCTAAGTCATCAAAAATTTTAGGACCATCAGGAAGGAAGATCTTAAGCTTGGCAGGAAACAGAAGGTATGTTTTAAACTGTGCTTTTTTAAGCTCCCTTATTAGTGGCAGAAAAACTTTTCTTTTAGCTATTACCATGGAAGAATAGTCATTGTCAAAACGCACAGTTGTCTCATTAATCTTAACAGGAGCTTTAGCCCAAGCAGATTTAAGAACCATCTCTTTATCAAAAGATGATAGAAATCTAACTATAACTGATCTAGGATAGTTTTTGTTAGAGTTAGTATTAGCTATAGATCTATGTGCTCTTCGATACCAAAAGAGAATGCTTCTGGTAAGTCTAAAGTTTTAGGGAGCCATGTTGTTAAAAAAGAAGTAATATTGTTACCTTCAATATTTTCTGGCAGTCCAAAAATCCTAATGTTATTACGCCTAGATCTATTTTCCAGGTCATCAAGCTTTGTTTGTAAATGTGTATTTTGTTTCAGCAGAAACTCAATGTTGTTTTCCTCTTCTTGGATTCTATTTTCCATGTCATTCACAGCTTCTTCTATGCCTGTCATCTGGATCTTCTGTTGTTGCAGGTCTATATGTAACAAGTCTATTTGTTTTGTAGTTTTTTCTATGAAGGTATCTATTTTAGTATCCATTTTATCCATCTTAGCAGTAAGTTGCTGGATTATAGTTATCAGAGACTGAAGTTCTTTCTTGATGCTGGAGTCTTGAGAATTTGTCTTACTGGAACTCATTTCAGACTGATAAACTGACAAGAAAATTTCCAGAGTGATTTCTGACAGGAATATTGTTAAAATTTCCTTTCTTTTTTAGATATAGTTCAAGAGCTATATAAAACAAACATATTTAGAAAGAAAATTACTTCAAAAATTAATTTTTTAAGTAATTAATTCCTGTCAGTATAATGAAATTGGTGGAGCTGAAGAAATCTGCTGCTATCCTGTGTTCATCCTTGGCCACGCCCCCTCGATTATACTGGAAATCTGAGTGCTTTGCTGGGGGGAAATATTAAATTATGTCATGTGACTGTGGTCCATTAGGTTCCAGAACTCAAGCAGTTTAGGTGCTATGAAGTGCATTTTAGAGCACTTTTTCAAACCTTTGATGTATCTTTCATCACTTGTAATGAACATTTCAACTGGAGGGGGTCAGTCATTTTGATCAACAAACTGGCTCCATATCCACCAGTTATAGCCTTTTACTGACCTAAAATTGCATCTAACATCTTCATTATAAATTTACAACAAGCATATCAGTTAGTGATATTACTGATGAACTATGTAACATATCTGTTGCTTATGGTTTTCAGAAAGTTCACTGAATTGCTCAGTTTTCAATTTACTGGATATGACTTAAAAAACACTCACTTCAGCAAATGACAAAGCACAGCACAGCTTAATGAATATTGCATAGCTCCTGCAATAAAGCAGTTCTGACTTGTTTCCATATAGGAATGCTGTGTACCAATACACTGAATAGCATGAGTGTTGCTTAAGGCCTTCAGAAAGAATACTAACTTGCTTAATTTTCAGAAAAAAACAGCAGGTTTTATCAAATGTATCTTAAAAATGATTTACTTTAGTAAATAATAAAACACATCATAGCTCTTTGAATATTACACAGCTCTTACAATGAAAAACACAAGACATCACTCATATGCTTCCACAGAATCATGTTCTTTATTAGTTCTGAAAATTCTGTTTTGCCTAGATGAGTCTGTTATTATGAAGTTCTGTCACTTAAGCAGTGTTCAAAGTGTCTTACTCCTTGGTTTCTATTTAAGGCAAATATGTAGTTTCCTTCCTTCCTTCTTTACTTACAGTTTCATTAGCAAGTAAAACAAGCAGGAAGTTTCCTTCCCCTTGCTGCACCTGGATACCCATCAATGATCCTTAACTGAGCAGTAACAAATTTTCATAACTATTAGGCCATAGACACAGCTTATGCTAATTAGACCTTGCTCGTCTTGAACATTGCTTTGGAGTACCTGGGCATACTTGTGTTGATTCAGGAAATGCTGAGGTGCTGAATATCTTTGAGGTATTGATGTTAGCACCCCTTAATAGAACCATAAAAGAAGGCACTATCCCATCTATCTGGAAAATCTCACACATTATTCCTCTTCTCAAAGGTGGAGACTCAACTGATTTCTCTAACTATCGCCCCATAGCTCTACTCTCTCCACTCACTAAAATAATGGAGAAATGCATCCACAAACAATTACTAAACCACCTACTCCTCCATAATCTTCTAGCTAACTGTCAACATGGTTTTCGGCCATTTCATAGTACCACCACAGCCTTGTTATCCTTTACTAACAGTATCAACAAAAATCGCAATAAAAAATAGTCCTTCCTCAGCATTCTTTGTAGACCTAGCCAAAGCCTTTGACATGGTCAGTCATCAGCTTCTCCTCCACCTTCTGAAGTTACTCTCTCTCGACAATCCTGCTATGAACTGATTTACATCTTACCTGGAAAACCAAAAACAAGCGGTTCTCTGGCAAAACCATCTTTCAGACCTCCTTCCCACCTCCCTAGGTGTTCCTCAGGGCTCCATTTTAGGACCACTATTGTTTTCCATTTTCATAAATGACCTTCATCTTTCTACTCCACTCTCTACCTGCATTCAATATGCAGATGACTCTACCATAATCTCTTCTGGCACATCCCAAACTGAACTTCATTCTCTCACACAAAAAGCTTTCACCACTATAGAACAATGGTTCTCTAACCATTGTCTTCTCCTTAACCCTAAAAAAAACAAACTTTTGCTCTTTACACCCTCTTACTTGTCTCCCTCTCTTCATTTCACACTCATATCTAGTAATGGTACCGTTATTTCTCCAGACCCCACCACCAAACTCCTAGGTATTACAATTGACAATCAACTAAAGTTTGACAGTCACATAAACACCACAATAAAGAATGTTAACAGAAAACTTGGATCCCTCTATAGAATTAAACCTTTCCTAACATCTGAAGCCAAGACCACAATATCTAGAACTCACCTAATCTCTACCCTATTATATGCTTCTCCCATATATACCAATCTTTCTAAAAAAATAACCTTAACAAACTAGCTAGATCATACAACAATATTGCCAGATTTGCTACAAACTCTCCCTACAGGACTCATCACTGCCAGAACCTAAAACAACTAGGCTGGCTTGAATTACGTCACCAATTACAATTCAACCAACTTATAATTGCCCACAAAGCCCTACACCAACCCAACAACACACCAATTCTTTCTACCTTCATAAGGTCATATAACAACCTGAGGAATCTACGTTCCGCTAACAAAATGTTGATTTACACTTCCTTATCATATAACTCAGCAGGCGACTCCATATTTTCCAACTCAGTTGGTAAAATATGAAATCAATTACCACAAGACCTTACAACCCTAACCTCTCTCCCACTATTTAAAACTAACCTAAAACATTTCCTCTCTAACCACTGGTTATGCTCTTGTACCAACCCTGACTAACTGTTATTCACTAATTTTCCTGTTTCATTTAAAACAGAATATTCTGAACTATAAACCTCTTTATGTAACTCTCTATTAACTAATCTTTCCTCTTAATTTCTAACATTATCATTCCTGAGTACCACTTTCCATGTTTGATTCTTTAACTAACTTTTTAACGGTACTTTCTTTAAATTATGTTTTGGTATTTGTAAATTGTTAAAAATCAAAATATGTAAATTGTAAATTTTTGTTAATCTGAGGATGCATCATTCTATGTTAATGTTATTTTCTAATAGTTGTACGATATATTTCTGTGCTTTTTTCCGAGGATGTTTTCAATATGTTTTTAATATGTTTTTAAGATGTTTTTTTACTGGAGCTTTTCTCCTCGGGCCTCCACTGAAAATGGACATGTATCCAGTTGGATTAGCCCGGTCAACAAATGTAAAATAAATAAAATAAATAAATTGTTTTTAAGGAAGGGACAGTATCTCTGGATTGGAAGCTGAGATTATTGTCTAAATTTTCATAAAAGATGACAGGAAGATGTGCCTGATTGTAGAGGAAACACATTCATCAACTTCCCTGGTACCTCTTTTCCATAGTGCTAGGGCTGAAAAGAAGACTTTATTCCCTTTTTTGGTTATGAGTGGGTGAACTATTTGTTCTCATATGAATTTTGAACAGATCGTGTGTGTTTGCCAGTAAATCCAACTTATGTTTTCTGAACATGGAAACCAAAATGTCTTTTGAGAGGTGCTTTAATAGTCCAGGGTCCCAGAGATATTTCTGTGTCATATTTAGTTAATGTATTAACAAAGCAAACATTGTGTCTACATTCTTGGCATTAAGCCAGATGCATTTTGTGTGGGAATGAGATTGTTCTAAGGGTGTGTCTTGTTTCTCCTTTTTTTCATGACTTTCCTGGAGAGGAGATGATGGTGCTGCTGAGGTCTTAGAGAGTATTCAGGTGGCAAACATGAGGTTTCTATCTTTGTTTGAAGACAGTATTTTCCTTTTAATCATAAGTGGTAATGTTCTCTTGAGTGCACTGGCGCAGTTTGTTGCTAGGTTGAAGTTAGAAAGATGAAAACCTTTAACCCTTTAACTGCTTAGCATTTTAAGGTCTGTCCCAAAACACTGTCAATTTTGTTCTTTTTTCTTTTTTGTCTATTAAAGCTTGTATGTCTCAAAAAGTTCAACATTTTCCTGAAATTTTCAGAGAATGTTGTTTGCATAATTATATCTAAAAAATAACCTTAAACTGGACTCACATCCTCAAAAACAAGTGAACAGCTGCATCTTGTATTTTAATGACTAAAATAACTAATTTTTATGTAAATTTGTAGGTTTCAGCATACACAAAGAACACAAAGATCACTGTTATACAGAAACATATGCTCTTTTTAGGCCTGACATTACAGCAGCATTATGTATTCATAGTACCTTCTTTATTGAAATCAAAATCTAAACCAATATATTAGAAGTTCATAGGTTCATAGGTGTGTAGTAGGCTAATGGCCCTGGAGCCTTTACAAGCCTAGCCCAAAAAAATTGTCCAGGCACCGTGCCACCCGATGTTAGTTCACAGTGCCCATATCCAGTAGTGCAACTGGAATGATCCCTGGAGTGAACTTTCTTTTACCCAAACACTCATCAAGATATCTGTTGAAGAGGGCCAGTGAGGTGCTCTGCTTGATATGAATGGGAAGCTTATTCCAGAGTATGGGTAGTCTTTGGGAGATGAACCTGTCCCACCAGCATGTTCTGTTAATTATGGTAATGAAGTTGTGATCTCTGGAGCATGTGGCATGGGGGATTAGGATTTCTTTAGGTGTAGCATTTCAAGTAGGGATGGGTCAGACCATGCTTTGTAAGTCAAGCAGAGATCACCTCTAAGTAGATGATAAGAGACTGAGAACAGCTGAAGTTTCTTGAGTCAGTCCATGTAGGACATGTGTTTAAGGCCTAGGATCCTTTTTGTGAGGTACTTTTGTGGCCACTTCAGCTGTTGTAGGTGTCCGGTCAGGTACATGCCAAACAGGGCGTTATATTCAATGATTGGTCTAATAAGGGATGACTAGACAGGGATGATGATTACATCTTTCTTCCTGGATGCAAAACCTTTGGTTATAAGATGTGCCACATAGAAGGACTTTCTGACCACAGTGGCAATGTGGTGGTCGAAGGTGAGGTCGCTGTCGACCAGGGTGCCCAGATCAGTGGGCTCCCATCAATGTAGTCATTCATGGGATCTGATTTTTTTCCAAAGGGGATGATAATGCATTTTTTGGCATTAAGCTTCAGGCCATGGTTCTGACACCAGTCATTGGTCTCCAAGAGGCCCTTTTGCAGGATGTCTGCATCACTTGGAGAGTTGATAATGACTCCTAGCTTGCAGTCATCAGCAAACCTGGCCAGTCAGAGCTCTTCTGAGTTGGCCTGGACTTGCCAAATAGGAGAGGACCCAGGACTGATCCCTGTGGGACTCCACTCATGACTGATTGACAGTCTGACTTGGAATCCACAACTTTCACTCTGTGGGTACTGTCTGCATGCCAATTTACAACCCACCTAGTGATGTAAGGATTGATGCCTAATTTGGTGAGTTTATCAATGATACCTGAGTGGGAAATGGTATCAAAGCCCTTGACCAGGTTGAGGTAGGCTATATGCACTGCCTTACCCTCATCCACAGCCTTTGTGACTGCCTCAAAGAAGTCAACCAGGTTCAGCAGGCAGGATCTCCCCTTGACAAAGCCAAACTGTGTGGGGTCAAGAGTTTGGAGATTGCCTATAGCTTTGTTAAGCAGGTCCATGATGATGCGCTCCATAGCTTTGCATACCAGACTCGTCAGGCTAATGGGGCGATAGTTCCCAGGGTCTATAGTAGCAGAGACAAAACAACTAGAACTGAGATGTTTAGAAAAGGGTAGGAGCAAACTACATAGGATAAAATGGGAATTGTGGGAACAATACATACAGGGTAGGAATGAGGTTAAAAGAAGGCAGGACTTAAATGAGCTATGTAATATTTGACTGAAAATGAGTTGGTAGATTATACGTGATGTTTGCAACTGGCAGTGTGTCAGTATGGTTTGTGATGTAATATGCTTGCAACTAGGATTGCGTCTGTGTGGTTTGTTTTCATTTATATAAATATATGACTGCTTATCTCATAAGTGATGGTTTGATAAAGATGTGTCTAGTTTAAAAAAGTGGCAGTAATTGAATAATTTATGTCATGTTGGTTAGGTTATATGATATACAACAATAATTGTGAAGTATAATGTTTGTTAATGTTAATTTAATATAATTTGATTACATTTGTATGAATGTAAATTTGCCTGTGTCACAAGTGATAATTCAATAAAGGTGTAAAAAAAGGCCATTTTGAATATAATTTTACCTTAACATCAAATGACAATACCTCTCCACAGATTCAAGGCATTCTTAAAAAATCTTCAGTAATAAATGCCTTTATGATTTCCCTTTCTTTTGGTTTGCACAGCTAAATATTCTTTAGAGAAAATAGATAGCTGTAATGGAGAGCACCGGGCCATGCCTAAGTCATGCTGAACAGTGAGGATGCTATCATTGCCTGCATCACTACCAATATCAATATACACTTGTGATGCTTATTTGTAATCCACCTAAAATGTTAATAGAACATCAGCATGCATTTTACAAGTATTAAGCAGAATGAAATGCTAATGTCTGTCATTGCACACTGATTGTATGCACCAGTTATTTAGTATAAAACCAAAACATTTAGGAAAGACAGGTCAAAAATAGGACTCAGAGTCACAGATGTTAAAAGTTAATAGAACAGGTTTTGCACCAACACACATTTTCAGAACTATGAGGTTCTAATGTCTGACATTGACTAACTGTAATTTTCAGTAGTTCACCAGAAAATCTGACATTTTATGAGGGACAGGGCGAAAGTATGAAGCAAAACCAATAGAAATGTTTTATGTTAGCATTTCAACAGCAGAATCACTTAGCATCAGCTATTGATTTGTTATTAACTTTTTGCGGGGTTTTGTCTGACATGACTTTTTCTAAAATACTATTTGTGATAAATTTTAATATGTTAAAGTAACAGCAATTGACTGTCAAACTATGCTAATGCCCTAACATTTTAAGCAATATGCAAACACTACTTTGGTCCAGTGTTCTCCATTACCACCAAATAGACAACAAACTATCAAATATGTGCATACCTGTCAAAACATGTAGTGTATACATACTTTGTTTTCTATAACATATAATCAATCACTTTATTGACATTGTATATACAACAACAAAATTATTCTTATGCCAACCTTAGCTGCATTAAAAAGATAAAAAGTAACACTTAGACATCAGAAATAAAATATAAATCATACAAATACATCACACCACATACTGTAAAAATACCATATCCAATCTTAGACAATCAAAATAGACAAATAAACAATTATATCCAATATACCACAGCCTAAATCATTATTGCACTTATTAATACATAACATACTATGCAATGTGTTGTCTTATTTTAATGTATTGCACATTATCAACCTAAATCATTATTGCACTTTTTAATACATAGCATACCATGGCATGCATTATGTTATGTTAATATATTGCACAGTATCAACCATACATTATGCATATTCAGCTAATAATTATCTCAGACTGCGAATATTCAAAATTCAAAAGATTTAAGGCAGCTGGAAAAAAACCTATTTTTCAATCTGTTTGTAAGTGTATAAATCGGTCTAAGGAGTCTTCTTGATGGCAAAAGCTCAAACAAAATATTTCCAGGATGAGTATTATCCCTAATAATATTTTTAGCCCTTCTCACACAGCAGTTTTTATACAAATATTCAAGCAATGTTAGTTTATCTCCAGTAATAACCTCCACTGTTATTACAACCTGCTGCAGAGCTTTTTTCACAGCCTTGATACAACTGTTGCACCAAGCTGTCATACAGTAAAAAAGGATACTCAATATACTGTATCTATAAAAATTAATCAAGTGCCTCTGGGGAAGTAACTTTCCTTAACTGCCTCAAGAAATAAAGGCATTGTTGTGCTTTGCCCAATACAGCCAAGGTATTATCAATTCAGGACAGATCATCTCCAATGGTAACTCCCAGAAACTTACCACTAGAAACACTCTCCACAACCTCTAAATGAATTAATAATGGGCTATAATTAATCTTTTTTGTTGTCCTGAAATCCAAAATAACTTATTTAGTCTTTTTGGTATTTAAGACCAAATTATTAGCAACACACCATATTACCAGGTTCTGTAGCGCCTCCCTCTATGCAGCTTCATCATTATTTGATATCAACCCAATGATGGTTGTATCATTTGTGAATTTAATAATAGTGTTTGATTCATTTATATACTGACAATCATGAGTAAAAAGTGCATAAAGCAGGGACTCAATACACAGCCCTGCAGCACACCTGTGACAGAAGATATCACTTTTTGAAAATAAAAAAGAGTAATAATGTTGGTTCTCATTTCATATAAAAATGGCAGTGATATGATTCAGATACATACTGAGTGTACATGTTTGTTGTAAATTGAATGACAAAAACAGAGCACTGAAATGGCTATGTAAGACCACTGGTGGTACATAGCAATAAATTACTATTTTACTGTAATGTATGAAGACTACAGCAAGGGGTTGGAATAATATTAAGGTGCTTACGTTACAGTCATAAGGTACAAGATTTGATTTTCATCTTTGAAAAGGAATTTAGCTTGGCTTTAAATATATTAACTCTCAGATCATACTATCATGGTAAAAAGACCAAATCCCATTGACTCATGGTATTCCATTTTATGCCTGTTTCAGTTTCCTGGTTCGATGTTTTCACTTTTAATGTTTTGGTTTTGAGATGTTTTGACACAGATACCACAGAATGCACCCCTTCCAAGAAGCAAATCAAAGAACGTCTTGCTGTGATGCAGCAACATTACCAATTGTGTCACTGTGCCATCCTTCACACAATACCTACAGTGGAAAATAAATGTAATGCAAAATGTCATACTGTGTCAATAAAGGCATGTAAATGTAAGCTTCTAATGCCTTCCTGCAGAAAGCCGTATCTCAGTCCTCATTTTAGATTTCAGTGAGATTTATGGTAACAATAACAAGATATTCAGCTACAATGAACTGTTATGACTGCTGTTCTGTACCTCTGTATTTGACCCCAGCTGTTTTAGCTATAGAGCATGTCAGATGAATGTGTTCTGCATACCGAGCAGAAGTTCAAAATAACACTCCCAATTCAAACTGGGTATAATACAAAATGTCAGCCTGCAGCAGTGAGCATCTCTAAAATGTAGGTGTAGTACCCATCTATAAAAGGACATATTTCTACCCTCCTTTGAAATTTTATTTTGAATCATAAAGTCAATAACAACAGTATAAGTGAGAAAAAAATAAGGGCTAGATGCATGAATATCTATTCTAAGTGTACATGATCTGAATTCAAGAACTTCTCCACCACATTTCGTATGCTGTCTGTTCACTCAGAAAGATTACAGTCTGTGTACACAGTCAACACTTTGTGGTAACCTTTTTGAATCTCCTTGATATTTAAGGCTGCAAGAAAATCAGTAGGAAAACTAAAATCAGGAGAAGAAGGTGGGAATCAAGCCTGTGTTGTCTACTCACTCAAAATGGCGCACACTTAGTGTAAGCATTCATGAATTCAGCCGAAGATTCCTTTTATACTCTTACTGTTTTCAGTGATTCTGAATGCTAAAGTGCTCAGACACTTGTTATGTAAGCTAAGACATGTTGCAAATGAAAAGCAAATTCTGGAAAATAAAGAGGAGTCTGATCATTTTGCTCAATAAAAACTCAGTAGACAATGTATAGCGTTGTTGCCTCACAGCCAATGTTTCCTTGGTTTGATTCTTGGGTGAGGTACTTTCTGTGTGGAGTCTGCATGTTGTCATGTGCTCACATGGGTTTCCTCTGGGTGCTCTGGTTCTCTTCCCACATTCTAAAGACATGCATTCAGTTGATTAGATACTCTAAATTGGCCATAGCTGTGAGTGTGTGGTGTGGAAGAACTACAGTGGCAGGGCTACCGACCCAGCAGTATAAACCTTGGTTCTAGATCATTGTCACTGCTGAAGTGACAACCTAACCCCATTTCAATAAATGGCAAAAGGGGTTGTGGATGGATGGATGGATGGATGGATGGATGGATAGATGGATGGATGGATGGACGGACAACTCAGTAGAGATAATCTAGGTAATTATTATACTCTGCATGCTGAGCAAAAGTTTGACTCAACATCAACAATGGAAACTGAGAAAATCAGGGTTAGTTCCAGATTGTTACTATAAAAGCATTTTGAAACACTAGATATAGCCCCTTGTATGTTTTGTGACCTTGGGAGTGTTGTTACTTTGACTAGTGACCTGTCAAAGCTTTATTTTCTTTGGGGTTTAATAACTGCATATCGATTAAACAAGATGCGATTATTCATAACTCTAGCATTATGTTATGTCCATTCCCTCAAGACAATTTGCTCCAAAAACTTCAGGGAATTCTAACAAGAATCATAGATACATAACACATTCAGGAATACCATTCTATCCAGAAGGATTTCACTGTACCTCAGTCTTGAGCTACATGCCAGTAGATGGAGTGCACACCTCACCCTGTATTTGTAAGAGCATTTCCTTAGCTGGTAAAATTAAAAAAAGAAAAAAAAAATATATATATATATATATGTGTGTGTGTGTGTGTGTGTGTGTGTGTGTGTGTGTGTGTGTGTATGTGTGTTTGTGTGCATGTATTTTTTCTTTTTTTTCTTCAAATTTTTTTTATTTTCAATTAAAATAACATTTACATAATATTTTTAAATATCATTTTAAACAACTATATACAATATTTACAGTAGCCTGACTTTCAATTATATATACTGTATGTTATTAAATATAGAATTAACAGATCAGATATACAATATTAATTACTGCAGAGTATCCAACAAAGATATAACTTTCTTCCAAGGATTATTTACCAATGGCCTGGGATAGATTCGTAGTTCTTTGATTTTTATTTCCATCGATGCAGTTATCATCAGTAAAGTGCAGAATTCTTCCAAGGTCGGGGGTGTATTTGAATTCCACCTACTGGTTACACATTTCCTAGATATAGCAAGTATTGTCCAAAACAAATACATATTTGTCTTATTCAGGTAGGGTCCTTCATTTACATTTAGTATATTCAGTACTTTAGTTAAAGTAAAGGATTCATTAAATAAAGCTTGTAAAAATGATTGATTCCATTCCAATATGATTTAATTTTATTACATTCATAAAAAATATGAATCCAGTCTGCTTTATTTGACTTTACACACCACCAACAAAAACATTTGTAGTAGTACTGATCTTTTTAATTCTGCCTGGTGTTAAAAACGCTCTATGTAAGTATTTCCAGTTAAATATTTTCCAGTACTGTGTGTTACAGGTATAATTAACTGATAGTAAGATGTTAGTTTTAATTTCTTCTGTTAACTGTAATGACTGACCTTTTGTTAAAAACTGCCAATATGATGGTTTGGGAATTGTTTTATATGTAATTAACTCTTTACTTAGATTTGAAATGGAATTTTTCTTTTCACAACTATTATATATAAATTCATACAGAAAACGTATTAGATTTGGAATATCTTTAAATGAGGAATTATTAAGTAATCTGCATAAATCCTTTTTTTTCAAAACAGGTTTATTGTTTTAACATACAAGAGAAATATCATGACAATTTTATACAAGTAATTAAAAATAGATATGATTATAACATTCAACAAAACAACTAAAGTATTTACAAAGACATCCACTACAATCAGATCAATTAATTAAACTAAAATACCATGCTATTGAAATTAGGATTTTTTTAACAAATTTTGTAAATTATCCCATACAATATAATAAGATATTTTTCTAGTTGTTCTTGACCTAATTGTGTTTATTTCCATATGGCACACTATATTCATAACATTTTTAAATTCATTGAACGAAGGAGGTTATCTGAAATCCAATTTCTGGTTATTATTTTCCTAGCCACTGCTAGAATAGACCATAACAAGGGAAGCTTAACCTTTTTAACACTTTGAGGTACAGGTGTGTTGAATAATATAAGAGATTTAGAAATAATGAAATTATCTGTAAAAAGAGCCTGCAAAAATTCATTAACTGACTTCCAGTATTCTTTCAATTTTATACAGTCATAAAACATATGAGCACAGTCAGCATTAATTTCTACATTACATCTCTTACATAGATTATCTTTATTATTTATTTTATTCATCATCAAAGGTGTATAAAAAGATCTATGTAAAAATTTCCATGTATAAAGTCTCCAGACAATGGAAGATGTAGTTCTATAGGCAGATTCCAATATATATTGTTTATCTTGTTGATTTGGTGGATCCCCATTAATAGAAGTGAAATAATTCCAATATGTATCTACACTGTAAAAAGTTTCTTGTCTGATAATTTTATGTATGTATGAAAGTTTACCTTTATCAGAAACTTTATGTTGTAAATTTAATATCAAGTAATCAATCAGTGTTGGAATAGATTCTTTAACTGTTATAGACATTAGATCTATTCTATCAATGAGATGTTGTCTAAAGGTCTGAACCTCTAACCAGCAAGTTTCTCTTAGATCAAATTCTTGTTTTAAGAAATCTAGATTTTTAACTTTATTATCAGATATCAACTGATACCAGTACTTTAGATCATTATCTATAGCTAAATGAGTTCCTTCAGAAGTAGATGACAAAAGCATACCCTGAGTGTACATTATAGGAATATAATAAAATTCCATTCCCTATACTTAGGGTGCATGAATATAAAGTTACGATAGCTAATAATAATATTTAATGGGTAACAAACCATATGTTTAGGTGTAATAGGTGAAGTACAAAATTCCTTTAGTAACCATAACATGGAGTTATTTACAATCATATTTTTATGTGTTAAGGAGATTTTCATGAAGTGCATACTAATTAGCTCCCAATAATCTTTCCATTTTGCGACATATGACTGATCTATTAATAAAGTAATAACTTTTACAATAGAAGAGATAGTATATAAATTAAAGTCTGGAAAAGAAATACCCCTTGAGACCAGCTATTAGTATGTTTCTTTAATGCAATCCTAGGTCTATTAGGTGCCCATAGGAAATTTAACATTAGTGTATTCAGTTTCTTGATAATTATTTTTGTAGGTGGAAGTATTATTGATTGTATTAAGTATAAAATCTTGGGGAATATTATCATTTTAATAATTGTAAGTCTCTCCTCCATAGTAAAAAACATATTATTCCAGGTATTAAAAAGATTTTGTATAATAAGAAAACAGGTATTATAATTATTATATATAATAGATTTAATATCTTTAGATAGTATTATACCTAAATAAGTTATCTGACCTGAATTGGGTACATATTTAGTAAAATCACTAATGAGAATATTTTTTCGTGTATATATAGGTAGTATTTTAGTTTTTTCTTCATTGATTATTAAACCAGAAATACTTTTAAAATTCATCATTTTATCAAATAGAGACTGCATAGAAGAATTAGATCCTGCTGATGTAATTAGAACATCATCTGTAAAAAGTTGAATTTTGGATGTTGTATTTTCATCTATTTCAAAACCCTCTATGTCAGTACTGTTTCTGATCAAATTAGCCTAAGGCTCCATTACTAAAGTGAATAATAGTGGAGAAAGTGGACATCCTTGTTTTGTACCTTTAAGAATGGGTATTTTTTGTGAAACATATGTTCCTACCTTAATATAAGCCAATGTTCCTTTGTATAAATGCTCAATTAGATTTACAAATGCATCTGAGAAGTTTGTGCACTTCAGTAAGGTAAACAGATAGTCCCAACTTACTGAATCAAATGCTGAACTTATATCAAGACTAATAAGTGTTAAATCTTTCTTTTTCCTATTTGCAAAATCAATTAATGTTAAAGTTCTTCTTATATTATCAAAAGTATTTCTATTTACAATGAAGCCTGTCTGATCTATATCTATAATGCCGGGAATGATTGTCTTCAATCTATCAGCAAAAATACTCATAAACATTTTATAATCAACATTAAGTAATGAGATGGGCCGATATGAAGTACATCTAGTTGGATCTTTATTAGGTTTTAAAATTGGCGAAATAAATGTATATTGCCAAGATGGGGGGTTTATTAACTCAGTTTGGGCCAAAATAAAAACCTTATGTATTAATGAATATGTACTTTTAGAAAGGATTTTATATATCTCTGGTATAATACCATCATTACCCGGTGCTTTGTTTGATTTAAGCTTATTTATTTGTGTAATAACCTCTGTATATGAAATACTTTTGTCCAATAGTTTAATCTGTTGTTTATTAAGCTTTTTATTCATGTTTGTGGTTATAAACTCCTTTATTTTATCTTTAGGTTCCATGTTAATGTTATTATTGTTAATATTGTGAAAGTGATTTCTAAATTCATCTAGTATTTCTGGTAGACTAGAAACATTCTTCTTTTTCCTTAGAGAAAAGATTTCTTTGATATGGTTTTGTTTATTCAACCTTTTTGTTTTATTTTTAATTCTATGTAAGTATTTGGGGCTTATTGAGTAAGACAAAAACTTGTATTTCTCTAGAGTTATTTTAACTTTATGAGTTAAAATTTCTTTGTATTTCTCATTTAGTTTGTTTATTTCTTCAATGACTTTCTTATCCATAACATTTTCTTTATTATTATGTTTATAAGAGTCTAATTTACTTTGAATATCTAACAATTCCTTATCCCAAGATTTCCTTTTATTATTATACCATCTTATACTTTGTCCATATAGATATGATTTTAAGGCATCCCAAACATAGACAATGGAGACTTCAGGAGTATTATTTATGTCTAGAAAATGTTGTACTTCTGAAAGTATATATTCTTTATAGTCTTTTAGTTCAGTTAAGTATGCTGGTATCCTTTTGATCTGAACATTATGCATATTTTTTTATCATGAATTCAAAAACAATTGAATTATGATCAGATATAGGACATGAAATGATTTTGGAATTAATTAAATCTGTTACCATCTGGTTAGAAATAAAGACCCTATCTATTTTTGAATAAGTTTTGTATCTGTTAGAAAAAAAGTTGTATGGTAATGATTTTGAATCTATCTGATTATTAATATCATTCAAATGATAAGAATTAGCAAAATCATTTAAATGTTTTGCATTAGATGCAATTCTTCTTTTTCCTATAGTGGTAGTATCACTTTCATGTAGTATACAATTAAAGTCACCAGCTAAAATAATATCTCCTATAGAGAATGATATGATCTTATCAAGATGATGTTTCACTGTATTAATACCAATTCCAGGTATCCAATATACATTAATTAAAGTGTAAGTCTTCCCATTAATTTGTATTGTAACCATACAAAACATTCCTTTGTCATCCTGATAAGACTTAATGGTTTTAGGAATGGGCATACTTTTATTCCATAAAATAGCCACTCCTCTTTTTCTGAGTGTGCTCTGAACTAACCAATACTGTATATTTGTTTGTGGCTAGTTTATCAATATCTTTTTCAAGAGATGGGTTTCTTGCAGGAAGACTAAGTTGGCCTTATGTAAATTAATATATCTTATTAGGCTTGCCCTTTTACACGGATTATTCAATCCATTAATGTTTAAAGAAATTCCTTTTAAAGATGTCATTTGGCATTTTTAAAACTTAAGAATCTTATGATCAAAATAACAAATAACAACATAAGTAATGTTACATCTCCTCCTTTAGGTGTACCTTTAAATATAGCTGTATTTATTGAATCTCTTATGGGATTTTGTATAGGATTCAATTTTGTTTGTAGTGATGAGTGTACAAAATATATTGTGGATGTCAAAACTATATACATATAACAAGGAACAAGTGAAAATAATGTAAGGATTAAACCTTGCATCCAGCCTGGAGTTAAAAACTCCAACTTAGAGTAGTATTTACCACTCAAGTTAACCCCCTACCCTAAGCAGCAGTACCTCAGCTACCATCTTATCAATTTAATACTGGTTATATTTAACTTAAATTAACAGCTTTCAATTCAATTATCTAGCAAGACAAGACTACACATTTGATAAAACAGCATCATATAAACTAAAATAAACTTTTTTTTTAAAAAAACTATTCATACTACTATATACATCTATGTAATATAATACACTTGTATTCAAATAGCATTCAAATAAACTTGATATTAGGAACCAAGAGGAGAGAGAGAAATAAAAGACGTGAAAGAGGGAGAGAGAGTGAAAGAAAGAGAAAAAAAAGGAAGGCATATTTACATATTAATTTATTCAAAGTATGTAAAAATAAGTTCTAACATTCATTTAAATCAAAAACTTTGGCTAATATGGTTCAGACATTACATATATTAAGATGCATCTATTTTCTGTCATGTAAATGCAGTCAACAGCTTCCAAAAAAAACTTAAATTGCTTGTATATGAGCATTTTACTCATACTCATTATTGTCAATAGAATAAAATATTATATTTATAGAAATTGTTATAAATCATACTGCATAGTTATGCAAATTCTCAGAAACACTTGCATTATTGTAAAAAAAAAATCTGTATTTTGTATGTCTATACTACTGCTTTAAAATATATCACATGACAATTTCTTCCAGAATAGAGTTATAAAGTTATTTATGCTTGTCAATCAGATGAATTAAATGAGTTATAGTAATGTATATGTTTGGAACATAAGTTTTTAACACAGATTAGTATGCTGCAGTCAAGTAGATTTTCAAAAACACTTGAATAAATGTTTCATTTTCTATGCCTTCTAAAATAAGACATTTACTTATTACAAGAAACTGCATCATTTAAAATCATTATAACTGACATTTTATGAATTATAACATAGATATTTAAGTAATTATATAAAATAACTCACATTTAAATGTCAAAGAGTTCATTTTCCTTCACATAGTCACATTTGCATCAGTTCTACTTCCTGGTAGAGTGTTCTTCCTAATCTGTGATGTGTCAGTGTGATATCTGGGTCAAAGGTCAGATTGATTGCTTTCAGCTTCTCTGTGAGAATTCCGAGAGTTGAAACTTTTGAAACAACTCGAGGACACTGTTCATGAGGTAGCCCACATCCCAGATTGTCTCCCTTAACATTTTGGCAGGAAACTTGTTAAAAACTAGTGACAAACATTCATTTAGCAGTGTAAATGCATCTAAACATGACAAAACCTTTGCAATGTATTTTACAGGTTATTACAGCCTCTATGTAAGTGAAATTAAGCCCAAAGTTATTAATAAGTAATAAAACTCAATAT
This sequence comes from Protopterus annectens, assembly GCF_019279795.1. Classification (NCBI taxonomy): domain Eukaryota; kingdom Metazoa; phylum Chordata; order Ceratodontiformes; family Protopteridae; genus Protopterus; species Protopterus annectens. Next base: position 1,294,172,495 of record NC_056728.1, on the reverse strand, counting down.
TTTGTCCCAACTCAATTTTTATGCAAATCTTATTATTTACTGTGTCTATATGATCAAAAGCATTTCTATATATTAATATGAGAAAAAAAAATAAAGAGAAATAATAAAGAAAAGAAAAAGAGAGTAGAAAATAAAAGAGTGTAAAGCAGAAATAAAAAAAATATAAGAGAAAGCTATAAGAAGTATATACAATGGAATATTACTTACTGTTTATATTAATAGAGTTAAAAATAAAACATATTATTTACTATTATTTAGTTCTAATTATTATTAGTTAAAGCATGACAGATTATTTACAAACAAGCATAAGCAGTATAATCAAGAAAGTATAATTAGGAATAGCATTTGAAGAACATATAAACTTTTTACAAGAAATAAATATGTTATTATTCCATTTATCATATTTTCATTACTCTTCTCTCCCTGCCCTCCCCCACCATTTACCCACTACATAATCTAAATAGAATGTCATTGTTTAAACAAAGAAAAGAAGAAAAGGAGAAAAAAAAAGAAAAAAAAAGTATCAAATTACTGACCTTACTTCTCTTTTCAGAAAGAGAAACAAATTGAATAATAGCTTGTTATTAGTTCCTCAGATATTTTGACTGGTTATGAAACAAAACATTTCTTTGCACACAGAGAATAACTTTGATTAAATCTTTTTCAGAACATTTGTGGCTTTCTGGAAATGCAGGAACTATATTTAAAAAGATTAATAATGAAGTAAAATGATGAGAGAAAAAAAAAAAAAAATAGAACAAATCATTTGTTCTTTAGTCTCTTCTTCTTCTCTGAAGTCTTCCACGAAGTTGCCAGTCTCTTTAATGAAGGACTAGCCCATTCCATTTCCTCTATTTTATCCAAAATCTTATTTTTTTTGATAAACAGTAAAGCAGAGTCTAAGTCATCAAAAATTTTAGGACCATCAGGAAGGAAGATTTTTAGCTTGGCAGGAAACAGAAGGTATGTTTTAAACTGTGCTTTTTTAAGCTCCCTTATTAGTGGCAGAAAAACTTTTCTTTTAGCTATTACCAAGGAAGAATAGTCATTGTCAAAACGCACAGTTGTCTCATTAATCTTAACAGGAGCTTTAGCCCAAGCAGATTTAAGAACCATCTCTTTATCAAAAGATGATAGAAATCTAACTATAACTGATCTAGGATAGTTTTTGTTAGAGTTAGTATTAGCTATAGATCTATGTGCTCTTTCGATACCAAAAGAGAATGCTTCTGGTAAGTCTAAAGTTTTAGGGAGCCATGTTGTTAAAAAAGAAGTAATATTGTTACCTTCAATATTTTCTGGCAGTCCAAAAATCCTAATGTTATTGCGCCTAGATCTATTTTCCAAGTCATCCAGCTTTGTTTGTAAATGTGTATTTTGTTTCAGCAGAAACTCAATGTTGATTTCCTCTTCTTGGATTCTATTTTCCATGTCATTCACAGCTTCTTCTATGCCTGTCATCTGGATCTTCTGTTGTTGCAGGTCTATATGTAACAAGTCTATTTGTTTTGTAGTTTTTCTATGAAGGTATCAATTTTAGTATCCATTTTATCCATCTTAGCAGTAAGTTGCTGGATTATAGTTATCAGAGACTGAAGTTCTTTCTTGATGCTGGAGTCTTGAGAATTTGTCTTACTGGAACTCATTTCAGACTGATAAACTGACAGGAAAATTTCCAATGTGATTTCTGACAGGAATATTGTTAAAATTTCCTTTCTTTTTTAGATATAGTTCAAGAACTATATAAAACAAACATATTTAGAAAGAAAATTACTTCAAAAATTAATTTTTTAAGTAATTAATTCCTGTCAGTGTAATGAAATTGGTGGAGCTGAAGAAATCTGCTGCTATCCTGTGTCCATCCTTGGCCACACCCCAATCTGCATAAATCCTGAGTGTACATTAGAATGCTTTGTAAGGTTAACCAGTCCTGTGTTGGAATATTGTAAGCAGTTTTTATCATATGTATATCTAAACCATTTAATTTATTTACACATTGAAACCAGCATAAGAATCCATTTTGTTCCCAGGAGGTTATTGTTTCCCTATATATTTTGTGAGGAAAGTTCTTAGTGATGGTAAATGGGGTTAAAAGGTCAAACCAAAGTTTTAGATCTATGTTTGCATTGATAAGTTTCCAAAAGGAATTGATGTAATGATTAATCAGTGTTGTTTTAGAAGGTTTTGTTATATTATATTGTATACTTATGCATAGTATGTACCAGGGTTTGTTTGATTTGTCAACTATTAAAACGTTTTCTAACAGATTAAATTAATTTGTTAATATAGCTGTTGTTAATTCTTTCCAGTTGGCAAAATAATTAGGGTTTATCCAGTCTATTGTAGTTTTAAGCACAGATGCTTTTATATATCTTTCTATTTCTGGGAAGTTCAATCCTCCTTGTTTGCAGGGTCTAATGTGATGAGTTAGAGCTACTCTATTCTTTTTGGGATACCATAAAAATTTTATTAAACATGAGTTTACTTCTTTAAGAATGTATCTTTCAGGAATCAACTGTATTGCTAATGCTACATATAGTATTTTTGGTAATAAGACCATTTTTATTAATTGCAATCTGTCTTCAAAAGGTAATATAATTTTATTCCACTTTTCTATATATTTTTTATTGTTTCAATTATGTTTTTATAATTTATTAATATTGTTTTATTTATATTTTTCCATAACACTATTCCTAAATAATTTAGCATAAGTTCTTGTTTTCCTATGATGGATTTATCTGTAACTTGTAGTTCTTTTTTCTTATTTAAAAATAGAAATTTTGATTTTGATCTGTTATAGTGTAGACCTGAAATCTTATAAAATTTCTCCATTACTTCTTCTAACTCTCCTAATGACTCTTTGGAGTTTGATAGGGTTAATAAAATATCATCAACAAAAAGCATTATTTTAGATATGTACTAGTCATAGACTTCTATTCCTTTTTGTCTTGAATTATTGAGTATTATTTCTGCAAGTATTTTTATAGCCAAAGCAAATAAAATAGGAGAAAGGGGACATCCTTGTTTAGTACCTTTCATTACATGGATAGATTCTGAGGAGAAAGGACCTAATTTAATGTAGGCTAAGTTATTAATATATATGTTTTTTAGTAATAAGATGAAGGGAGGAGGAAATTCAAATAATGCTAAAGTTTTAAATAGATATTCCCAGTTGAGGGAATCAAAGGCTTTTTCTATGTCTAATCCGATTACAAGTGCTTCTCTGTCTTCTTTATTCACATAATCTATAAGAGTAAGTATCCTTTTAATATTATCATGTGTATGCCTGTTATATAAAAATCCAGTTTGATCATTATTAATTGTCTTTGAAAGTGGGATTTTCATTCTGTTAGCTAGTATTGACATGGATATTTTGTAATCATTATTCAGTAATGATATAGAGCTGTATGAGGTGCAAATGTCTGATGTTTTATTATCTCTTAGAATTGGTGTTATGAGAGAATATTTCCATGAGGGTGGTATTTTTGCTTCTGACTGGACTTCTAGCAAAGTTTTATGAAAAAGGGAGATTACTGTTGAAAGAAAGAGTTTGTGAATTTCCGTAATTATAGCATTTATCCCTGGAGCTTTGTTACATTTACTTTATTTTATCTTGCCAGCAATTTCTTTGTAGGATATAGGTTTTGTAGGTCTAGTTTTAAGTTTTCGGGAATTTTTTTTTACATTGATAAGGTTTGTATCTAAGTTTATTTGGTTGGTATCTAAACCTTCTTTTTTGAAGTGTTCCATATAATGGAACCGAAATGCTTCAAGGATGTCTCCTATATCTGATACTTTTTTCCCTTTCTTTTCATGATATACACTACCAATGTTATTTGCTTTAGATTGTACTTTAATTCTTGTAGATAAGTTATGTAGATATCTGGGGGAGGTGGCTAATGAGTTTATTTTTAATTTTTCAAAGGCTAGACAAGTTTTCTGCGTTAGAATTTCATTATATTTTTTATTTAATTCTTCTATTTCTTTTTTGACTTCTAGACAATTCTGATTTTTTTTTAGATTTTGCTGTCAAGAGTCTGGTTTGCAAGTCTAATGATTCAGTTTCCCACTCTCTAACTTTGTTTTTGTACCAGCTAAGGGTCTTACCAAATAAATATGCTTTTAATGACTCCCAAACCATGACTCTACTGATTTCTGCTGTATTATTAATTTCAAGAAATAACTGTAGTCCTGACAACATCCAGGGTCTGAATTCTTTAATTTTTGTGATATATGATGGAATTCTGGTTGAGAGGATTAAAGGTTTAAACTCTATTTGGAGCTTCACTATCAGAGAGTCATGATCTGAGAAGGGGCATGGAACTATTGAGAAGTTGAAGATTTTTGTTCATAAATCCTGGAATATGAATAATTTGTCTATTCTGGTTTGTGTTCCAAATCTATGGTCTTTATGGGAAAATAATAAGGATTTATCATCTTTTACTTTAAAAGTGTCTATTAAATGAAATGAATGAATCCATCTTTTTAAGGATTTTGAAATAGTTGCTATGCGAAAATACTTCTTCATGGTTTCAAAAGCTTTTATGGTACAATTAAAATCTCCTCCCAGTATAATATTTCCTTTATAATTGTTGGAAATAAAATCTAGGTGTTTTTTAACCATTCCTGCTACAATTCCTGGGAACCAATATAGATTAGATAAGGTCCATATTTTGTTACTAAATTTAATTATAACAAATGCTAGTAGACCTTCTTTGTCTTCATATTTATAAATAACTTTTGGAGTGATTATGTTTTTCTTCCAGAGAATTGATACTCCCTTTGTCTTTGTTCTATAGGAGGATTGAGCTAAGACTGTATAGTCCTTAGGGTTCCAAATAAAGCTATCATTAGTCTTAAAATGTGTTTCCTGGAGAAATACTACTTGTGCCTTATTTATATTTAAATAGTTTAATAAGTTTGAGCTTTTATTTGCATTATTTAAGCCATTAGTATTTAATGATAAGAATGTTAAATCCATTTCAAGTTATTGTTGGAAGAAACATTTTGCTTCTTTTTTTTTATTTTGATTATAGTAGTTATACCATAATCTCTGATAACATTGAATGTTATTTTTATGTGTGTAAACTTGGGAGTGTAATTTAATGTTCTTTCTTCTTTAAATACAAGTAGGGTAAAAATCTGGTCAGGCTTTAAAAAAGTACTTCTATAAAACATTAATTCTAAAGTATCAAATACAAGTAAATATGAATTTCCCATTAAACATGGAATGAAAGTAATTCCTAATCCAATAGATAAAGATAGATCTATTGGATTATCACTCATACCTTTAACCAACAATATCAACTGAGCTCCATATGTTAAAATATTATATGGAGAATTTTCTTAAAAGGGATATGAAATTCTATATTATTCTATTATTGTTCTATAGTATTTTATATATCAGGATGGAATGTTAGTAATGTAAACAATTATTATGTTGACTTAAAAAATATCCAATATTTAGTTACCCTTAAGAGATCCCAAACATGTCAGATATGTCATTTTGGATAAATTAAATGCAACAGAGGAGCATACACTAAATAAGCCAACAAAAAATAGATTATTACTAAAATAATTTGACTAAACGGACTCTGCAGGAGACAATGAATGATTACCAATGAAATATGAAATTACTGTAGGTGTAATGTCTTCCTTTACTTTCCCACTATTCAGCTCACCAACTTCAACTTACACTTATGAAAAGACATGTCTTATCAGTGATATCCTGACTCTGATTAGAGGTGCCCTACATTCTAGTGTGCAGTGCTTTTACATATTTATAGATTTACAAAGCAGAGTGTAAGAATGAACTATGATCACCCTGACAATTCCCATCCTGCATAGGGCACCTCCTGCTTCCAGAATGAGTAATCACATCAGGTCTAGAATGAATGTGAAGGTACCTATATGGTAATCAAGACTTACCTTAGGTAAATATTAATGAAAAAGTATTTAGAGCATCTTAGAGAGTTCTTGTGGCAGGTAAAATACTCTTAGGCCTCTCCTCCCTTGACCAAAAACAGATTTCCCTTCTCTTTCTTTCCCTTGTTTTAAATCAGTACTAATAAAAGAAATTCAGCAAACATAGGTAAACAGAAATAACATTCAGTAGTCCGTCTTGTACATGGCTCGCAATACATTAAACAGGTCAGTGACTAACATCAGTTTAGTAAACATTATAAAGACAAATTAGAAATAATTTCCTAGCTCTTTAAATTTTCTGGTAAAGCAAAAAGTTAACAATGAGCTATTTTAACTAAAATTATAAAGCATTTCAGTTTTTCCTTGCATGTATACATTTCTACTTATATTGTAGTGTCAGTAGCTGTCTTTGAAATCTGTACAATACTTCACTTCTTCAAATCATTCCTTTTTCAATTCAGGTTTTGTTTTGTCAAATGGCAACAATATTTCAAGGGCACAATTAATATTTAGACTGATGTTTCAAATAAATAACTTGTCAGTTGCCAATTGAGTTAGTTTAGAACATATGATTAGTGCAAATATAGCATGTTGCAAAAATAATATGTATTTTTTCGTGTGCTCTAGAGACTGTCATATGCAAGTGACATATATAATGTAGCATATATAGAGCAGATAGCTTATGGATTCAGGTTATTAAAGTAAATTATGCTTATTAATCAGGCAGTTTCATTTAAATTCACAAGTAATTTGGGGACATTTCAGTTGAGTTTCCTGGAATGTGTAGTCAAATGTGAGTAGCTGAGTCCACTTTTCCTCATAAACATATGCCACAATTCATTAAACAAAGCAGTGTCTAACATCTGTCTAATAATCATTATAATGACAAGAATAGTAATTTCCTAGCTCTTCAAACTTTTTGATATTGCATAATGTTGACAGTAAGCTAAATTTAACTGGAAGACTAACACATTTCAATACTTCCTTGTGAATATATATTTTTACTTTTACTGTAGTGTCAAGAACTGTCTTTGAAATCTATGCATTACTTCACTTCTTTCAAGTCATTCATTTTACAGTTCAGATTATATTTTGTCAAAATGTCAATAGCATTTCAAGGGCACATTTAAACTGATATTTTAAATGAATAGCTATCAGTTACCAAGTGAGTTTGTACAGAGTGTGAGATAACTGCAAATATAACATGTTGCAAAAAGTAATATGTATCTTTTCATGTGCATTAGAGACTGGCAATTTCAAGTAACATGTAAAATGTAACTTTTACAGTGCAGACAGTTTGTGAAATCAGCATGTTAAAGTGAGTAATACTTTTTAGTCAAGCAGCTACATTTAAGTGCTTATGTAGTTTGGTTACATTTCAGTTATGTTTCCAGGAATAAGTAATCCTATGAGGATAAATCATAAAATATGACATATAGTCCTATTATGTATTTATTTTACCTTGCTTATGTTGTTTTTTTAATAACTAAACAACATTACTTTTTCTTATTATTTGTTATCTGTGAGGCTAAATGCACTTCACAGGTTCACAGTGTCCTTAGAAACTGCAGCAATTATTTACTGTTGCTATGGCAACACGAATAGAATGTGAAGAAACTTCACTTCTCTTAACCATTTTCCCTCCTTTATATATATATATATATATATATATATATATATATATATATATATCTATGTATATATATTTGTGAATCACGAACATGTCCCCAATCCCAATAAGCATAACAGTGACTATCATTAATCTAATAAATATTGTAATAATTAAGTTCACTATTCCAGTCTACCTTAAAACAAGATTATTGTAGACTATTATTTATCTATGTATAGATAATGAGTTATTAAATATATACAAACTATATTACTATAGTAAATAAGAGAGAATTTAGAAAGGGAGACAAGATGCAGTTGAAATAATAATGAGAAAAGGGAGAAGAGAGAGAAAGAAATGATAAAATTAACAGAAAATAGACATGTATTATGTATATTGATTTACAGTATAAATATTTTATGTGCTATATAACTCTCCTTCTGTGAAAGAAAAGTACCCTGTTTTACATACCTGAGGTAATGTGAAAACTCTCATGTGTCATCTATTTTCAAAATATATAGTTAAAGATTCCAGTAGTTACTTACCTTTGTTTTAAAATTCCAAGCAGTAAAATTGGTCCTTTAAAGTAATGTTAAAACAATTCATATCGTAGTAGATGCTTTGAGAAATTTGGCTGTAACAGTTTCAGTCTTATGCTTCTTCTCTGTGACATCTTTCCAGACATTTGTTTCTTTTGTTCTCTTGAGAGAAGGTGACATCCAATCCATATCTTCTGGTAAAGTAATCACATTATTAGTTTCAATAAATGAAGAGGCTTCCTCTAAGTCAATAAAAGTCCTCATCTCGTTGGCATACAGTATTCTTATCTTAGCTGGATATGCAAGTCGTGCCTTGATGTTATTTTGTTTCAGAAACTTTATCATTGGCCACACTTTTTTCCTTTGTTTTATTATTCTAGATGAATAGTCGTTATCAAATATTATCAGGCTCTGTTTATATTTTAGAGGTGCCTTCTTCCAAGCAGATCGTAAAATCAGTTTCTTGTCCAAGTATGAAAGAAATTTGATAATTATTGACCTAGGAGGAGAGTTTGAGTTAGTGGCAGGTTTCCCAAGAGCTCTGTGTGCCCTTTCAATGCCAAAGGAACGTCCTTCTTTTAAATTTAAAAAGTCAGGGATCCAGCTTGATAAAAAGGAAATAATATCCTCACCTTCTGTGTTTTCAGGAAATCCAAAAAATCTTGATGTTATTTCTCCTCTCCCTATTTTCCAAGTCATCTACTTTATTAACCAACAAAGTGTTTTGTTTAAGAAGCAGTTCTTTCTGTGTTTCCTCTTCCTTAAGTCTGCTTTCTAAGTCATTTAGAGAAACCCCTATTCCTGTTATCCTTGTCTGGTGTTGTAGCATTTCCTTGAGGGTGTCAGCCTATTTTTGACTGCTTGTTTTAAGATTTTCTAGGTTCTCTTTAAAATCATCCATCTTCAAAGATAACCCCTGCAGGGTAGATGCCATCTGTTGTAGTTCCTTCTTTAAGGCAGCATCCTGGTGAGAATTCCTTGAGTTGCTCATTTTAACAAGTGAATATATCTCCAAGGTTTTTGACAGGAAATTATTTGTAAAACTTCACCAAAGTTTCTAATTATGTAAATTAGACCTTTATCAGTAAGATTTTATACTTTGAAGAAAAAAAAAAGAATATTTTTCCTGTTTTATTTAACTAGTTATATGGAGCTCTAAAATACTGCTGCTTTCAGTTAGCCATTCCCATGTATTTTTTTCTGATGCAAAGATAACAGTTTTATATATATATATATATATATATATATATATATATATATATATATATATATCTATATAGGGTACATTCTGCCATCTTGAGCAAAATTTGTAATTACAAGTGGAGACTGTCAATACAGGGTTATATACGTCAGCACTCTGAAATTTTCTAGCATTTTTTAAACAACAAATCTGAATATTCTGTTATGAACTCCAGAAAGATTACATTCAATGTGTGGGGTAGCATAGCAGCTGCATAATTAATTTCTGAGTTCTAAGTTCAAATTCACAGTAATGCTTTCCCTTTATTTATTTATTTTTTTGGGGAATGGCATGCCAGATACTTGAAAATGTCAATTTTGCGAGGAAAGAAATATTCATTTTTATTCTTATGTTGTAAAAGCAAAGTACATTTATGATTTTGCAAATCACATAATTGCATCCTATGTGAAAGTAAATAAATGCATGTCATACCTCTTAGTTGTCCACATTTTTGCAGAATGTCCAGATTTTTTACTCATATTTTTGGTCTATTCCTGATAATATTTGTTGTTTTTTTGGCAAATTACTGTGTTGATCTGAGTACTGAAATCAATAATAATTTGCCCAGATTTCTTGCAGTAAGAGGTTGAGAGGTATGATGTGCATATATGTTGTGAATGGAATGGAAAATCATCTGTCTTAAGGAGGTTGTGAAATTATAATTATAAAGTAACAACTCCTTAGCCAAAACATAGATTGTGTCTTCACTGTATTTCTAAAAATGCAACGAGATTCAGCTTCTTTTGCAAACATACTGTCTTAGTAGAGCTTTTGTGGGGCTTTTCTCCCTGGGTCTCTACTGAAAATGGGCTCACCTAGGCACAGCAGACTTTCCTGGTTAACAAATGCAATTAATAAATAAATAAATAAATAAATAGTGGAATGTGCACCTTCTGATCAGTTATACTTCCAATAACTCTACAGTCAGTGCACAAATATTATGGCCACATGTTGTTTTGTTAGACATGCACCCCGATGTGATTCACTAAGCTCCTTTTGATTTCATGCATCACCTGCCTCCAATAGGTGATAACCACATTCTGTACACTTGCGGTGTGTCTTGAGAAGAAAATGACAAACATATCAGATGCAATAATATATTTTAGCTTGCTGCTGTTAGACACATATGCTACACCCCAACAAGCTATATTATCTTTATTTGGCCATAATTCTGTAACTATTCTATACTTTCATGTGTAGCATGAGTCGTTACCCCTACTCCAAAAGGGCAACCACCTTCTGTGTATGTCTCTGTTGTTTAATTGTGAGGAAAGTGAAAGAAACAATGACCGCAAATATGTTGCTATTAGCCGCATGTACACTATCCATCACTAGGGCATGGCTTAACTAGGAGGAGCCATCATTAAAACAGTCATAGGGGGTGGTTTGTGATTTTCCTGCTTTGTAGCCCTATGCCCTTGTGTTGTGTTTATGTCCACAACTCAATGTATTCATATTGTATTTGTTTGTTTTTAATATTTTATTTTTACCACAGTCAGGGTTGGGGTGGGTTGCTTATATCATCAAGTAGAAAAGCATTACTGCCACTATTTTTTATTTTATTTTTGGTGCTCACACATGCCAGGTGAGCAACTGAAGATGATATCTGTTTGGGAAGGCAGTCTGTGGATGAAAGGAAGTACAGTTAGGTAGTCACAATAAAGTAATCATTGCTGTGTCTTGGTAGGAGTGGGGACAGCATATGGTATCTGCCATATACAAGTTGAAATACATTTTATTATCATTTGATCTTTCATATTTATTACAACTAAGATCGGAAATGTATACAGAAGATGGACATCTTTTTTCACACCTCGCCCCCAATTACTGCCAATCATCATCCCCTTTTCTGGCTAGTCACAAGAACCCAGACCTCATTCTGAATTGCTGTGTCCAGTTGTTAAACAAGTGTTTTATCCATTGTAGTATATACAGTAGTGTAGCTAGGGTGGGATGAAAGGGGCAATCGTCCTGGGCCTGTCTTGTCAGGGGAGTAATTAGCCAATGTAAAACTAAACATATATATATTTTTAATTAAGTATCCTTTTTCCCTTTAAAGGAACTGAAATATATACATCTTAAACAGATATCCGAGATGCTCCTGCGAGCCTTCTACTCCTGCTTTCATCATCTTGCCTGGACACTCCTGTCAAAATACCTGTAACTGGCTGAACAGGTAGAGGGGGGCAGTGCTGCTGTGCAATAAAACAGTCTGTTTAGTTATAACTTTGGCAACCACATTGAGTTGAGGGATATCCTGTTTTGGGGTATCAAAATCCCTCACTGTAGGCACATTTGGTGTGTGGGAAAAGTGAGAGATTGAGTGGGCAGAAAAAATGAGTTTGTGAGGTACGTAGGGCTACTTACTAGTATGCTTGTTGTGCATATATTAGCAAACTACTGAAGGGATCATTGAGGGGAATGTTTCATTTGGGAGTTAGTGACATGCTTGTGCAGACGTGGACAAAATACTGAAAGTGTCGTTGGGGGAAATGTGTCATTTTAGTCAGTGACATGCTTGTGGAGACATATATAAACTACTGAAGGGATCATTGGGGTAAATGTGTCATTCTGGAGCTAGTTACATGCTTGTACAGATGTGGATAGACTACCGAAGGGGTCATTACTTGAGGAAAAAATGTTTCATTGTGGTGCTTGTGCTTACATAGTTGGACAGACTACTGAAGGGATCATTATATGGGGGAAATATGTTTCATTTTGGTGCTTTTGTGTATATACTTGGACACTACTGAAGGGGCCACTTGGAGAAATGTTTCATTTTGGTGCTTGTGCATACTTGGACATACTACTGAAGGAGTTGCTAGGAAAAATGTTTCATTTTGGTGTTTTTGCATACTTGGACATAGTGCTGAGGGGGAAGCTTGGCGAAATGTTTCTTTTTGCAGTCAGTCATGTGCTTGTACATATTTGGACATACTACTGAAGGAGTCACTTGAGGGGATGATTCATTTTGGAGTCAGTCAAATGCTTGTGCAGACATGCTTAAACTACTGAAGTGGTCCTTGGGTGGCAATCTTTCATTTTGATGTAATTTAGTGCTTGTGCATACATGGGAAAATGTTTCATTTTGTTGTCTCTTAAATGCTTGTGCATACATGGACAAACTACTAAAGGTATTGCCAGGGCATTCAGAGAAACAAAGCAACCAATTCAACTACAATACTTGACAGGCAGTAATGCAGCAAAGTCAAGTATAATTTTAATGTATATTCTTCTTGATTTTAAAACAAGAATATAGTAAGTCCTTCCACTATGACTTACAGAAGATTAACACCCATAAAGATCAGGCAGACAGAAATGTGAGTGTTTTTGGTGGGGGGAGGGGGGCAGTCTCCCCTTCCTCCACAGTGTGGGAGTGAGCCATCTACACCCTCCAAATTTATATTCCTAGTCTCTTCTTGGTCATTGAAAAAAGTAACATATGTCTGTCTTCATTAAAGCAGT